>NC_090758.1:14037213-14042213 GCF_036898095.1 Palaemon carinicauda
ACCTTTGACCTTCCAAAATTCTAAATTTGACCTTTACTTTCCTCAGACGTCTTCACCTTACATCAAATCCAGATTCTTATTCTGTCAGTACTTGTATTATTCATGATTCAAAATATGACCTCACATGACATTTGATCAACAGCTTGTGACCTCACGTCTGGCTTATTCTCTCCCTTATAGACCATTGACCTTAGTGCATCATGACCTACTGTATGGGTATCAGTCTGATATATTTTCTTGTTACCGTCTGACCCGCTGATATCGTCTGACCTCCGTTGACCCTATTTCACATTTGTTCGGTTTTCCAGTTCCTTCTCCCATTAATCTATAACCTAAAACCTTATAAACAACATGACTATACGTAAACCCTGACCTAATTTGTGGTTGTTCATTTTAGTAACCTTTGCCATTAACCTTACTTAATTGTTGTCAGCCTAGCCTCAACTATATACAGTTATTATCTATTCCACTTCCATTGGTCTATAACCTGTTTCAACCTTTGACCATCCAACCTTGACATTTGGGTTCAACTCGTATCTATTTAAGCATAATTCTACTAACAGCTCAGTTGTAAGCGTTAGGCTCGTGTATACAATCTGGACTGTCCTTAGGGCGCGACTCACCTGTGGTCTCAACACACACTGTCGAACCTTTCCTAGAACTAGTGCTCAACCTCACCCTTGGTATCAAACCCCATTTATTGAACCTGGGCTATACAGAAGCTTCTACCTACCCGTGGTCACAGCCCTCACCCGTTGAACCTGACTATACATAGAACTCAAACTCAGCTATGATCTCAATCCTCATCTTTTGAACCATGACTAAACTCAGCTATGGTCTCAATCCTCATCTATTGAACCCTGACTATGCATAAAAACTCAGCTATGGGCTCAATCCTCATCTATTGAACCTTGACTATGCATAGCACTCAAACTCAGCTATGGGCTCAATCCTCATCTATTGAACCATGACTAAACTCAGCTATGGTCTCAATCCTCATCTATTGAACCTTGACTATGCATAAAAACTCAGCTATGGGCTCAATCCTCATCTATTGAACCTTGACTATGCATAGCACTCAAACTCAGCTATGGGCTCAATCCTCATCTATTGAACCATGACTAAACTCAGCTATGGTCTCAATCCTCATCTATTGAACCTTGACTATGCATAAAAACTCAGCTATGGGCTCAATCCTCATCTATTGAACCTTGACTATGCATAGCACTCAAACTCAGCTATGGGCTCAATCCTCATTTATTGAACCTTGACTATGCGTAGCACTCAAACTCAGCTATGGGCTCAATCCTCATCTATTGAACCTTGACTATGTGTAGCACTCAAACTCAGCTATGGGCTCAATCCTCATCTATTGAACCTTGACTATACATAGACCTTAACCTCACCTGTGGGTATCTATTCATGGTATTGAACGTTGATATAGCGTTGGGGCCTGGGTACGGCTGGTACCCCCGGGTAGCCGTTGGGTACATATTCCTCATCATGGCTCCGTTGCATGTGGGTAGAACGGAGGGCGTCCCCGCCAGCGCCTTCTGCAGCTGTTTCTCTTGCTTGCGGTATTTGGCCCGGCGGTTTTGAAACCAAACCTGCGGATAGAAGGACAGTTTTAGGGGTATGTTAAGCTATAGATGAGGAAAGAATTGTGGTTTTAGGCATGTGTTAAACCAAACCTGGAGGAGGAAGAGCAGTTTTAGGGATATTTTAAACCAAACCAGGAGGAGGAAAGTCAGTTTTAAGGATATGTTAAGCCCAACCTGGAGGAGGAAAGTCAGTTTTAAGGATATGTTATGCCAAACCTGGAGGAGGAAAGTCAGTTTTAAGGATATGTTATGCCAAACCTGGAGGAGGAAAGTCAGTTTTAAGGATATGTTATGCCAAACCTGGAGGAGGAAAGTCAGTTTTAAGGATATGTTATGCCAAACCTGGAGGAGGAAAGTCAGTTTTAAGGATATGTTATGCCAAACCTGGAGGAGGAAAGTCAGTTTTAAGGATATGTTAAAGCAAATCTGGTGAAAGAAGGACAGTTTAGGGATATGTTAAACTAAACCTGGAGGAAGAAAGGCAGTTTTAAGGATATGTTAAAGCAAACCTGGGGAAAGATGGACAGTTTTAGGGATATGTTAAACCAAACCTGGGGGAAAGAAGGACAATTTTAAGAGTATGTTAAACCAAACCTGGGGAAAAAAAGGGTAATTTTAGGGACATGTTGAACCGAACTCGGAGGAGGAAGGGCAGATTTAGGGATATGTTGAACCACATATGAGGAAAGAAGAGGGGATTTAGGGATATTTTAATTCAAGTCTGGGGATAAAAGGGTATTTTTAAGGATATGTTAGACCAAACCTAGGGTAGGAAGGATTGGTTTAGGACAGCTATAGGATACGTTAAACCAATCCTGTAGAAGAAAGCGAATTTTAGGGACAAGCTTCTATGTCTAATATGGGCTAATCTTTAGATTATGATTTTTAATATTTTCATTAAGAAGTTATAGGAATTATTATTTGTGTGTGTGGCGGTATTATTATTATTATTATTATTATTATTATTATTATTATTATTATTATTATTATTATTACTTGCTAAGCTACACTCTAGTTGGAAAAACAGGATGCTATAAGGCCATTGCCCCAACACGGAAAATAGCCCAGTGAGGAAAGGAAACAAGGAAAAACAAGATACTCTAAGAACAGTAACAACATTAAAATAGATATTTCCTATATAAACTATAAAAACAATAAGGGAAATAAGATAGCATAGAGTACCCGAGTATACCCTCAAGCAAGAGAACTCTAACCCAAGACAGTGGAAGATCATGGTACAGAGGCTATGGCACTGCCCAAGACTAGGACTAGAGAACAATGGGTTGATTTTGGGCAGGTGTAATTTTTGGTCTAAAAAATTACAAAAGACAATTAATTTTTACAGGAGAGAATATATATATATATATATATATATATATATATATATATATATATATATATATATATATATATGTATATATATATATATATATGTATATATATATATATATATATATATATATATATATATATATATATATATATATATATATATATATATATATATATATATATATATATATATATGGAGTCAGTCTAATTTTAGAATGAGTTCTTTTTAAGATATTTTGGAAAAATATTTTATAGTTTGTAGCCCTGTTGATAATTATATGAAATAGAACTTATTACTTTATTTTTAAATGAAATAAGAGTATTTTGTAGAATTACTTTTAAATAAACTAAGAGTAGTTTTGAGTATTACTTTTAAATGAAATAGGAGTATTTTGGAGAATTAATTTCAAAAAGAATAAGAGTATTTTTGAGTATTACTTTTAAATGAAATAAGAGTATTTTGGAGAATTACTTTTAAATTAAATATTTAAATGAAATAAGAGTATTTTGGAGAATTAATTTCAAAAGGAATAAGAGTATTTTGAAGAATTACTTTTAAATGAAATGAGAGTATTTTGGAGAGTTACTTTTTAATGAAATAAGAGTATTTTGGAGAATTACTCTTAAAAGGAATAAGAGTATTTTGGAGAATTAATCTTAAAAGGAATAAGAGTATTTTGGAGAATTAATTTTAAATGAAATAAGAGTATTTTGGAGAATTACTTTTAAATGAAATAAGAGTATTTTGGAGAATTACTCTTAAATGAAATAAGAGTATTTTGGAGAATTAATTTCAAAAGGAATAAGAGTATTTTGAAGAATTACTTTTAAATGAAATAAGAGTATTTTGGAGAATTACTCTTAAAAGGAATAATAGTATTTTGGAGAATTAATCTTAAAAGGAATAAGAGTATTTTGGAGAATTAATTTTAAATGAAATAAGAGTATTTTGGAGAATTACTTTTAAATAAACTAAGAGTATTTTTGAGTATTACTTATAAATTAATTAAGAGGATTTTGGAGAATTACTTTTAAATGAAATAAGAGGATTTTTTAGTATTACTTTTAAATGAAATAGGAGGATTTTGGAGAATTACTTTTAAATGAAATATTTAAATGAAATAAGAGTATTTTGGAGAATTAATTTTAAAAGGAATAAGAGGATTTTTGAGTATTGCCTTTAAATGAAATAAGAGTAATTTGGAGAATTACTTTTAAATGAAATACGAGTATTATGGAGAATTACTTTTAAATTGAAAATATCTTATGTTTTTTAAGATGAAATTCAATTTTCTGAAATTGATATTACCATGTCCTTCCCAAAGACACAACTTGTAGTCCTTTAGATAGAAGTAAAACACACGTATCCTACAGAGGAAAACTAGTAGCTATTAGTCCTTTGGCTAGAAGTAAAACACACGTATCCTACAGAGGAAAACTAGTAGCTATTAGTCCTTTGGCTAGAAGTAAAACACACGTATCCTACAGAGGAAAACTAGTAGCTATTAGTCCTTTGGCTAGAAGTAAAACACACGTATCCTACAGAGGAAAACTAGTAGGTATCCTTTAGAGAGAACCAAGAACGAGAATATCCTTTGCAGAGAACTTTTCTCAATCCTTCAGAGACAATGTAAAGAAAATATCCTTTGCAGAGAACCCAAAGAGACATATCCTTTAAAGGGAAGAATTGGTGACTCTTTTCTTGTAAGAGAGAGAGAGAGAGAGAGAGAGAGAGAGAGAGAGAGAGAGAGAGAGAGGGGAAGGAAGGGTGAGGGATGGCAGTGCATTAGTTCCCCATTACCCGTCTCTACCCCTCACCAGTTTCCCCTAGGGAGCAAGTAACGGGATCAAAAGACCCCTCCTGCTATTTCCCCTCGTAAGATAACCCCTCCCTCTTCCCCCCCCCCCCCCCCCTCACTCGGATAGACTCCATCTTTCTCATCGTTTCAAACATCATCTTGCTGATATTTAGTGATGTTTCTTAACGTGTCGTTTAAGTGATGTTTCTCTCTATTTTTAGATTGGTTTGAATCCCGCCTCTCTCTCTCTCTCTCTCTCTCTCTCTCT
>NC_090758.1:14044565-14059565 GCF_036898095.1 Palaemon carinicauda
GTTGCATTGAAATATGTTCAAATAAAAGGTTAAGGATTTGAAACTCAAAAGTTTTATAATATGAAACACTTTAATAAAAATCAAAAGTTATAAAAGTAAAAAAAAAAGTGTTTTCCAGAGCCGTAACAACTATATTTTTTGTTTATTTTTACATAGATTAATTACAGAACATTTGTGAAAACTCTTTGGCTCAAAAACCCATCAGAATGATATATATTTACTCACAGCAAACCAACCTAGTGTGGGTGTCCCTGACTATTTACTCATGGAAGCGGAGAGTCAGCCACCCACTTTCAAAATGCACCCGTTTCTAGTCCACTGCAGGACAAAGGTCTCAGACGTGTCCTAATTCATGTCTGGGGTTTTGCCACTTCTCATAACCACTCTGGCCAGTGAGGATTGGTGATGGTGGGAGATTTTCACTTGATGGCCCACAGCAAACCAACCTAGTATGGGCATCCCTGACTAATGCAGCTTTGTTGTTCATTGCAATACGCAAACCCCTCCAACGCGTTAAGGTATTTATGCTCGGAAAGGGAGATATTATTCATTAGCAAGAAAATCATCCAATATCTAAGGTGACATTAAGACAGATGAATTAAGGGAACCAGAATCTGCTGGGGTCAAGGAAAAGGTCATAGGTCCAGCCACCTCCCCTCTTGAAGACTGTTTTTAGAAATTCGAAAGTCATACCATTCTGGCACCACACCTTTCAATAGGCAACAAGACATCAAGTTGAAGTAAAATTAATAGTTTCTGACAGTGTTGACTTCCAGTTTTCAGCTCGTATTTCGGGATAAAATTACTGACAGATCGTTGCTCTAATTGCATAATTAATGTTTAAAACACTTCCAGAACACTAAATTTACAGACAGATCATTTCTCTAAATGCATAATTAATGTTTAAAATACTTCCAGAAGACTAAATTTACATGCAGATCATTGCTCTAAATGCATCTTGCAATGTTGCTAAATTGCAGTAAAATGGGGATTTACTCCAATTCCAGTCGTAAATTGGTGATTAGAATTGCAAAACACTATTTGTCCCATATAAAGTAAAAAAAAAATAATATTTATTCAAAATGCATTTAAGCCTTGCCAAATCGCTGTATTGCACTCAAATTGCAATATATGGCCATTTCCTACGTTCTTTGTTCCTTAGCAATGGATTCCGCATTTCAAGAGAGTTGAACCTAATCCTTCTCGCTCATGAGGCAAGTATCCTAACTGCCTTGTCAAGGAGTTTACACGTTAGGGAAGCATGCGAGTTTGTGTGCCTGTCTAATTACACGAGCGGGCGGTGTAAATCAACCCTGTGGGACCCCTTCCATAACTAAAATGACATCATCACCATCAGCTGCACTTTCAAACACAACACCACATGGTATATCGTCCGCAATTGCCTGGGCCATTTCTTCATAATTTTTCATGCGGTATTCGGCATAGGCATCTACTAGGAGTTCCATTTTCGTCAACTTGACCGAACTCAGGTGCAGAGCTTTCCTCAACAACTCTTGTGTGTCGTGAATACTTTCTGTCGTCATATCCACATCACAGAAGCCGAAAGAAAATGGTTTTTGCCACCTGTATGATTTGAACAACTGAATCAGAGGTGTCAGCATTTCTACAAAACCATTGTACAACCACACAGTAAGTTTAATGTCTTTGGGCATAGGTGATGTTGTGCAACAATGCGCTAAGTTTCTGAGGTCTTCGGTGTTTTCTATCAGTACTTTTAGTTCGATATTTGCATCTTTGTCATGAGAGTATTTCAACAAACTAATTAGGTCACCCATATGTCTTTCCTGAAAGTGTCCATGTATAAATACTTTTAACACTTCTGGCTTTACCATCTGATTGAAAAGTTGCTGTATACCTAAACAATGATCAAAATTACACAAAAGATCAACAGGAATTACTGGCGAATATAACTCCAAAGTGCACAGCATGTGGCCCAAATCTTCTGGCAAAGATTTATCACGATAAAACCGTAGTTTACATTTGTCTGGTTGGAACTTGGTTTTTCTTAGTATATATTCTAATGCTTTAAGGTCTTCACTAATGTTCTGTCCTATCAATTCTATCTCAATTCTTTTAAGATTTAGAACTTCATTAAAAACTTGACAGACAATTGGATGTTCACGACACTCTCTGATAAATGTAGCCCACTGGACCCATGCTCCATAAGATGTTTCTTCCAGATATTCTGTAACAAGTTTCCTCAGACTCTCATGATTGACGTCCTCTTTTGAAGTTTCCATAGCAGCCAAGAACTGTAATGTATTCAGCTTATCAACTTTGGTAGTATCAATAACAACAAAACTATATGGAGATTCATCTTCCTCTGATGTGCTAACATGGATCGTTTCAGCACATGGCCGTAAAAATCCACCCATTTCAATTAAAGAATGATTTATTGGCAGGCCATACTCATTTTTACAGGATATTCTTTCTCCTTTCTTCGTCTTCTTAGCTTCCTCTCTGTAACGTCTAGATCTGCAACATGTACTCAAACTGTTCAGGAAACTTCGTATAGCATTTGCTCTTTTTTGTTTCGAACTCCCACTAAAACTTTCATAAATGTCACCGCCTTTAAGTATTGGTGTGAGGTCATTACGAGGATATTCGGAACCTGTTTTCGTAAATATACCTTGCATTTGATTTGTTAGTATACTTTCATTTTGACTTATGTAGAAAGCAGTGAGGTATTCCTGGAAACTTTTATGGAAAAATTGCCATGCATACTCTGTCTTGAACATTTTTTGTAAAGTGATGCATTTCATAAAACAAGACAGAGCGTCCATTGGATCTATGCTGTGATTTTCTGCTTCTTCTATAAGTTCATCTGTGCATTTTTTATCCAATATCTGTGTATTGCATCTAAGAGTATCCCAAGCCACTTTACTCAAGGTCTTAAGCCACTTTTGACATGTGCGTTCAATCAGGCTAATATGGCGAGATTCTCCAGACTTCCGCTGAGTCCTCATAGCAAGTTGTTTAATCTTCATCTCAACAGTTTGCTGATGAATACGCGTTACTGTTGTAGTTTCTGACAAAGCATCGTCATCGTTGAGCCATAGGGACACCAGCATCATCAGAGTTAATGGTAAACACAGTAAGGTATACAAATGGTGCTCTAGTGTCTGTATTCTGTGATACAATCTATCGATAGTGCTTTCGAGGTCATCCACATTTTCCTTGATTATTGATAATATTTTACGTAGGTATTCCTTGCGCTGATTATCGCTAAAACCTTTTGCAAAGAAAATGCAAGCTTCTTTTCTGTTTGTTGACATCAAGCTCTTAGCCTCCTCAGTAAATTCAGGTCTACAAGTTATAATACATCTGTTATTAGAAAATTTCGTATTCAGTTCTTTTAATATAGCCCTTGCATTTGATCCTGCTTCATCAAAACCATCAACAATGAACAGCACGCAACACTTCTGAAGGGCTGGGATCACATCTTCCTGTCGAAGAGTGCTGCATGTTTTAGGCAGCAGCTCTTCTATCAAGTATTCCCGCAGGGATTTAGAATTAACTTTGTGGCACTCGATGAATATTACGATCTCAATATCCAGCAAATTTATATCATCTCCTTTTTCAGAGGCCCATTTATGAAGAATGTATTTACAGATGTAGCTTTTTCCAATTCCTGCAATCCCTTCAATGATTAATACCTTTGGAGGTGTGCCGTCCTTGATGCGATACAAGAAAATATCCTCCACTGACAGGATAGTGTTATCGACATCTTTGATTGTTACATTCGTGAAGATTTTGGCCTCCTGAAGGCCACTGTTGCCTTCAGCCACTGGAACCTGAAACCACTGCTCTAAAGAAGATGACCATAGATCAAGGTAATGCGGAAATAACTCGGACTGCGAGTTGGCCACCAATCTCTTCACAATATTCTGCCTCAGGTCTTCCAGTTCCTGTTGATAAGACTGCAGAGAGTATTTTGATGTTGAATTGAGAATCTCGTCTATTTTCATTTTAGTGACCTTCACTTCCTGTGAAAAGTCAATCTTTTTCCTTAAGCTGACCTTACACAATATGTTTTCCAGGAGCTGCTTCAACTTCTTCCCGCGTTCTTGAAGTTCAGCATCACTCAGAGTAACAGCCTCATGTGCTAAGAAGTTTCTCTCGCATTTGATGAGGTACAGCATGTGCTCAATCTCATCAACTTCGTTTGGATTTGGAGCGGCCCACCTTTTATCTGAACTTGGAGCGAGACCACATATCTGCTGCAGCAGTTTATACAGAAATGTAATGTCGAAGGATTCCCAGCTGGTTCCCGCTTCTAAAGCATCCCTTTCATGCAGAGAAAATATTCTTCTGTAGTCTTTATTTGTAATACCTAGAACATTACTGCAGTAGTCTTTGACACTTTGCTGTCCTCCACTATATAATGCACTGCATACCTGTGGGAAATAAGAGAGAAACTACCGTTACAAGCTTCCTTTCGAGCTGTGGTCAATGTGAAACAGGGATTGTCAAAAGCTACGTTTCGCATTGACCATAGTGATTGAGCATCAATCCATTTCAAAAAGTGAATTTATGGCCATTTTTCATTAAACAATTGAAATTATTAACTTCCATTAAGGGTTTGATTTTATTTTGGTGGATGACATTATTTAAAAATTATGCCGTTACATTTGCTTTTCTCTAATAGCAACAGTGTTTAAGATAGTTGGACAACAAATATTTGTATCTGAATAAATTTCATAATGTATACTCATGTATTGATCTTTAAATTTGATGTTTTTAGCCAATAATATCATAGATACCAAAATGACAAATTTGAAATTAATTTGTCATTTTCTTAACTATACTAACATGAGGTCTTTACTATGGATATATTGTTCCGGCATAGCTGGAAACTAGTCATAAACTGTTTATGCCAGGAAAACGACCTGCCGCCAATTAGCAGAGGTCGAGGTAGACCAACCCACTCACTCACTCTGTGTGTCATGTCACTTTTAATTGCAGGCAGGACTTTCAAAGGCGTCAGGTGATGGTGCGCCAGGTTTGTATAGTTGGGAGGACTACAAATTACTTCCAAATTTGTCATTTGTTCTGACACGAATACAAACCATTTGCTCTTTAGTATAAATACTCACCCTTAGGTGGGTGGAAGTCCAAAAACCCAAGTGGCTGGGAACTTAACCTGGGGTACGACTCTGAGATCGTGAGAGGGGTACCCTGACACCTCGTGAACTCTTGGGTTGATAGGCACGAGAATTGACGGCCTGGGCAATCGTGGTGATTGCGTTGAAACTAAGCACCATGACCATACCAGGTAAGGATAATGGAGTAAGTGACACTCCTTTTACATAACCTAGACATTGTCTGATTCGCCTTCGCAGGTAGATAGGGTACGTAACATAGATTTCAGGCTACACAAGGGAAATGATTATTACTTGCAGTCGGAGGTAGGCCAGATTGCAGAGTCTTCCAAATGCTGTGCCACACTAGAGGGGAAGATGAAGGAAAAAAAGCCCAGTCCTTCTTCCCATTCATGACAGACTAACACAGGGTAACATCTGCCCTTGACCGAATGCTACTTGTCGTGTACTGAGGTAGCTTACACCATATGTTGCGCTACCACTAACCGGACCTATGGAGAATGTATCCAGCTTCCTGTGGGTTATATGTGGCAGGTAAGGGCCGTGAAGGTGTGCTGACGCTTCCAGAAGCCCGTTTGTAGGACCTGCGTCACAGAGTTGTTTCTTTTGAATGTGAAGGGACTTAACTAAAACCCCATATTATCGTGAGCTCTAGGTCTATGATGTCTTTGAGATGAGCCAGCATTCAATGCCAGTTCAATAACCTGGCAAATCTAAGCTGAGATCATATTATTGGTGACTCTCTTGACCCTGCCCATGCTTACCAACAGTTGTTTGACATGTGGGTGAGCTCCAGCAGTTTTGTTAAGATAGTCCCTCAGCGCTATTGCAGTTCACAATAACAGTTGACCAGAATCATTGGTTAGATGACATAGACTCAAAATCCGGAAGGGCCCGAACTTAGAGTCACCTTCAGTTGGATTCCGAGTCTTAGCAACGAACTCAGGGACAAAGTTGAGCGTTACTAGCTCCCATCCCTTGAATTGGCGATGTCGTATGGGAGACCGGGTAACTCGCTTAATCTCCTAGCAGAGGCCAGAGTGAGAAGGAAAACCATCTTAAGAGTCAAGTCACAATCTGAGGACTGATGTAACGGTTCATAAGGAATTGTAGTACGTGAGATGGTCTAACATCGAACAATGGGCCAGTAAGCTCAAAGCTCTGTATGAGGAAAGACAATTCCATCATGGAGGGAATGTTAACTCCATTAAGTCTAAAGACAAGGCTCAAAGCTATTCAGTAGCCTTTCACCTCCGAGACAGCAGAGTTTTTCCTCCTTGAGGTACTATAAGAACTCCTCTATAATGGGAATAGTGATATCGAGAGGAGCAACTCATTCTGTGCAATAACCACAGAAGAGAGCCCACTTTGCCTGATAGATTGCGATAGATGACCTACGGAGGTACCCAGACATTCTCTTTGGCACTGCTTGCGAAAAGCCTCTCTGCAAGAGATTCTGGGTAACCTCTAGTCATGAAGGTATATGGAAGCGACTGTCTTGTGGTATATCTCTGCGTGAGGTTGTTTGAGGAGGTCAGGAAGGAGAGGAAGCTCTCTCGCTACCTTGGTGAGCAGACAAAGAAGGTCTGAGTACCATTCTGTTAGCTGCCACAGCAGAGTTATTAGGGTCATCAACAGGTCTTGCGATGCCCTCACCTTGTTGATAAGTCTCCTCATCAGACAGAAGAGGGAAACATGTACTCATCCAGGTAGTCCCAAGGATGTTGAAAGGCATCGTGTAGAGCTGCCTGGTGATCCGGTACAAGCAAGAAGTACATGTAAGCTTCCCATTTGGGGACATCACAAACAGATCTATCATTGGTGAACCTTAAAAAGTCAAGACGTTTTTGGCTATCCGAGGAAGCAAAGACCACTCGGAGCCAACTGTCCGAGTGTCCCTGCTCATATTGATCGGGTTGACAGGGTAATCAAATTGTTTTATGTCCATCTTAGTATTTTCACAGTTGGATGTCATTGGTGGTGTGAAAAAGTACCTTCTTGTTTGTTTAGATACACCGCTACTGTTGTGTTGTCCTTCTTCAACACTACAGAAAGTCCTGAAAGCACCTGTTAGAAATGCTTAAGAGCCAGAAATGCTGCTCTCATTTCCAGGTTTATATGGCACTGCTGATCAGATTCGAACCACAATCCGGATGCCATGTGTTGCAAGAGGTTTAATGCATCCGGGAGAGGAGAGAGAAGATCTACTCCCCTTAAGAGACAAACCCAGGTCTCTTATTTGCTCTGATGTTATTGGATCTCGGAAGTCTCTAGGATCCCTTTGCTGAGACCAGTAGGTTTTCAGATACCACTTGAAAAATCGAAAGCGTAGAAGGCCATTGGGGATCAAACCTTCTAAGTAGGTCAGGTGCCCTAACAAGAGTAGCCACAGGTGTGCTGGTAGAGAGTCTGTCCTCAGGAAGAGACATGCTACTTCCTTTAGTCTCTCTATTATGTCTTGGGACCGAAAAAAATCCTTGCTTAATAGCGTATTTATTTACATCCTGAGATATACCAGATTTTGGGATGGTTGCTGAGAGGTCTTTTCGTGATTTACGAAGATCCCCAGATTGTGCCAAGACGCAAGGAGCTTGTGGTGGTGTAGGAGAAGGGTCTCTACCGAATCTGCTAGAATCAGCAAATCATCTAGGTAATGCAATAGACAAATGTTGTTGGCATTGGCCCAGGTTGAAACTAGAGTGAACACTCTCGTGAACACTTAGGGTGCTTGGGATAGTTCGAAGCAATGCGCCTTAAAGGGTGAATCTTAGGCACCTCCTTGATGTAGGATGGTTTGAGATCTTGACGTACACATCTTTGAGATTCAGTGTTATTTTGAAGTCTTAATGTATCTACTGTCTCCATCTTCAATGGAGTTTGCCGCACAACCCCGTTCAGGGGAGAGAGTTCAGTGACTGGTCTCCAGCCTCCAGACGCCTTCTCTACAGGAAAGAGTTGACTGTAGAAGCCTAAGGATCTGTCTAGGACATCTTGGAGAGTGTACTTCTCCAACATGGTTTGGACATCTGTCTGAAGGGCAGCGTCTTTGCTGATCCTTTGGCGAAGGAGCATTACATCAGTGGATGATGAGTCAACGGAGGAAGAAAGAGATTGAACGGAATGTGGTACCCCTGCACGGAGCTTGGAGACTGACTAATGGTCCATTCCGTGGAACTCCCATCTCTGCCACCTGTGCATCTTACCACCAGTGGACAGGAAAGAGGAATGCCTCCCTAGCAGCGGGAAAA
The DNA here is from genome assembly GCF_036898095.1 of Palaemon carinicauda. Classification (NCBI taxonomy): domain Eukaryota; kingdom Metazoa; phylum Arthropoda; class Malacostraca; order Decapoda; family Palaemonidae; genus Palaemon; species Palaemon carinicauda. The sequence goes on from NC_090758.1 coordinate 14,052,937, forward strand.
CACGTCTTACACCTCTACCTACTCTGCCCCTCACACCCTTGCCATGAAAGGGCTGCTTCGCAACTTACTTCATGGCGGTGGACTTAGAAGCTGTTGACTTTTTCTGAGTCCCAGTCTATTGACGGGGAACGACTTTAATGCAAATGGAACCAAAGAGAGAGAGAGTAAGGGGCAAGATGTAGCCGAAGAGAGAGTAAGGGGCAAGATGTAGCCGAAGAGAGAGTAAGGGGCGAGATGTAACTGCCCGACGAGTTTCATAATTTGAGTGCCTCTCTATGACATCTGCCTATGGAATATTGAGATGACAGTCACACCTTCTCAAGATCCAGTTCGTCTACTGGTTGGCCAGATTATGGGTGAGAAACTCAACTGTCCTCGCTTCTGAAAGCAAGGTTTTCATTGTTTACTGCTTCTCTGAGTCTGCCAAATCCTGATTGACAATTAGGTACCTTACAGAACCAGAAGCCTTTGCAACCTGCTTACTGTTCGCTTCCTTTGCTGCCAAGAACATTTCCTGCTGTGCTGCCAACTTATCGAGGGTGACATTGCGAGTAAAAGCTAACATTGCTGAATACAAAGGCAAAGGAGAGGAATCATCACCCAACATTTTGTATAACTTCCTTTGTCGTATGAATAAAGAATGAGGTACGTATGATGAACTCCCTGCTCTAAGATAATTTGATGTCCTAGCAACTTGGGAGAAGACCTTCCTGGCTCCCTTCACCAGCATAGACCAGGACAATTCTATCCTGGTCTTGCCAGTTCTTGGGGGCCTGGCAGAAGTCCAGGACCATGTCTTTCCTGTGTGGAGGGAGGGAAATAGGAAAGATTGCCCAGATTGTTGCTAAGACCTGCATATCAAAATGGTCTGACTCTCCGCTCTGATGCTCTAGCCTTAGGACTAGCAGGCATTCGCAGCATGCCGTCATCTTGCGATTCACCCAGATCCGAACTCACACCCATAGGAGCTCGGTCTGGGTCAGGTTCGTCAACTGGGTCCCTTGCAGGGGCCTTAGACCTAGGTTGGAGGTTCTGCTCAGCCTTTAACACCGAGGCTGGAACTAAACCTGAAACCTCAAAACTTTTCGAGGCCCAATTCTAAGGCAGGAATTTCATGTCTTCATGTCCTTGTGCTCTTGGAGCTTGGGTGAAAAGGAAGCAAAGCAAAATTAAGTATCCTTCTGTGGGCCTTTAGATAATCCTCCGGGACTGACAAGGTTTCCAGAAGTAAACCAGATGGTATGGGTGTCACGAATTCTACCGGTGACAGATGGTAATTGTCAGTGAATGAGATCTCCCTTGGAAATCTCAAACCCTTGCTTGTCCTTGGATGATAGGTATATCCTGGAGGAGGAGTCTCTTGTTTGAGTCCTCTCCTCCTTTTGGTTGGTTTTACTGGGATGATGCTCAGTTTCTCCATCTTCTCCCAAATGAGATCAAGACCAGTATGGGAGTCCTTAGAGTCTAGATATTTCTGGAACCTGGACGACTGCGTGGGAGGAGCAGGAGCACATGGCACAGCAGGAGGAAGAGCATGCTTCGAGGCATTACTACGCGTGGGGTCCATAGATGGACCAAAATTCCTAGGAGATCCTGACACCACGAGGAGAATAGAGACTGGCTTAAAATAGACCTCGGATGCTGGTAGTGGAATTCGTTCACTGACTGCCTGCTTCTCAGCCCTAACAAGCTCCTGAAACCATGATGCATTCTTTGTGAATGAACGGAAGGCCACAGGAACCCCAACAGGTGAGTGTTTGTCAACATGCTAATGACAAGCAGTTGCCTCTCGTAGCAAGCACACCAAGTGCGTGTGCGCATTACCAGGCTAGCGCGCGCAGCCAGAGAACTAAGCAGACCTTCATCAGCGGGAAGAGCTCTTCTGTCCACTTCGCCAGTGGTTGGTGGGCAAGTGAATTGCAAAGCGTAAGACTCTCCTGCTCAAGCGGGCTATGTTCATCCACGAACAGTAGCAGTATTAACCGCAGAACAAACACTAGTAAAGGAACCTGCAGGAGGTATGTTGAGCAAGCTGAGGGTGCTGAGTGCACGCAGTATGCTGAGCAAGCTCATTCAACCAGCATGCTCACCCTTGGGGATCGCAAGGCTGTCTGGGACTCCGGGGAGACCCTGCCAGTAACTCTTCGAGTGGGCGAGAAATTGCAGTGGACACTTTGGCAAAGGGCATTGTGATCTTCTGGAGGGAACGCCACTCCAGAGGATCAGTGAGGAAGGCCGTGCCAATCCATAGGGAGGCGGATGTGCGCTCCCACCGCCCCCCAATCTTCAGTAAGAACCATTCCGTAGAGGAGGACCCAAAAAGCCCCAAGGAAGGCCAGAGTTGCCGTATAGCATCCTTGACAATGCTACTCTTACTCGTTCATCCTCCAAAGGAGACGGAACGAGCAGAGTCAGCGGGAGGTGACGAGGCGCAGGAGAAAGAAGTAAGTATTTCAACCTTGAAGATGACCTTGAGGGAGAACAATTCCTTTTAAACATCTTCCGTTGCCTACCATACGGACCCCACTAGGAGGATGGCCACTCCTAACACTCTCCGCAAGGAAACTCCTTAGTGCAGGAGTTTTGTCTACAAGCGGGGCAAAGGGAAGGAGGATCTGTTCCCCCAAGCTGACATGAAAGTTCCTCAAGAGCGACCGTTACTGACAGGGCAAAGCTATATATCAGCATGCCTCTAAAAGACCAAAACACACCTGTGAATAGTAAAAGGAAACAAAATGAGTTTATAGCCAGTTCTTTTAAATAGCTTTTTATGGAGAGAGAGAGAGAGAGAGAGAGAGAGAGAGAGAGAGAGAGAGAGAGAGAGAGAGAGAGAGAGAGAGAGAGCAGGTCTGCACTCCACCGAACCAAAAACAAACATGACATAATACACTGAGTGAGTGTGAGAGGTGGGTGTCTGGTCTATTCCTTGCTACCCTTCACTAACCAGTGGTAGGTTGTCTACCTCACGTAAAATTTTTAATGCTAGTTTTCAGCTATGCTAAAACAATATATCCATATTAAAGAGCAAAAGGTTTGTGTGTGTAGGAACGAACATGCCCTTGCTAACAAGATATACCGTTTTACAGAAATTTAAACAAAGCTCTGGATATCTGTCCATGAAATTATAATACAATACTATCTTTACTAGCACTCTCATATAACAGAGAATTATGATTTAGAGTCTGAAATATACAAAGACTTACTTTGGCCAGTATAGTAGCGGTGGGCCCCGTAGGGCGAAGCATGATGAAATACTTGAGCACATTTTCATCTTCACTCGACATTTCGTCCTGAGGCGCCGCACTACAGAATATTGAGGGTGTTGTGAGTGTGATCGCATCTTCAACATCATTTTGTACTCTCTGGATAGACTCAGACATCCCAAAGATGTATACCGGTGAATGGCTGTAGGAAATTGAGGCCTTTTGAAATATTTAGTATTGTGATGCGAATCATAAGTTGAACGGGCATTTTTCAATTTTATATTGTACAAAGTTTTCCCTTTCTGTGCTTTGAAAATTTGATGCATTTCTTAATAGTTATTAGGTATTTCAATTACCTGCTGCCTTCCCAAGTGAGTTCTGGTCGTAATGAATAACATATCTTTAGCAGGATATCATAGTGCTTCTATGGGATTCCCCATTATTAAAAATGGCATCCCACATTCCATGTCGGTCCTTTCCTTGCTGTATCTGTAAAAGAAAATAGTTATGATAAAAAAGTTATTATCATCCAATTTCAAAGGAATGATCACAATATTTAGCTACCTAAACACATCGGCCAAATATTTGTCAACAGATGTAATGCGGCAGCAATTAAGTTAATGAGTAACAGTCCTACTAATGGAACCATATCTGACAATTAATGATAGCCAGAATATACCTTCAGGATCTAATCACTTACGTTAAGATGATAGTGTGATGCATATTATTGTAGATGTTTAGTACATATGATGGGCTGAATTGTGTAAAGATTTTTAAGTAATAATTGCATTGTATGACATAGTAAACAAGATTAGTTCAGATTAAATAAGGCAAGAGCTATGAAAGGCAGCTCTTCTTGGAAAAGGACACTCCAAAATCAAACCATTTTTCACCAGTCTTAGCTAGTGCCGTAACCTCTGTACCACGGTAGCAGGGGGCTGTAGCACCCGCAGTAGGTATGTAGGTAAGGATCTAGGTGGGGAACCTTAGGCTGGGTTGTGTTCTTGTGTCTCTTTCCCTTGGGAAATGTGGTTTATCAGTCTGTCCCAATGAATTACAACAGCTCTGAAACGTCCAAGCAAAAAATGCAATTATGTGAATTTCCAAAATTCCAATCGGAATATACGGAAATTCCTTGATTGTGGTCAGGGAGTTCATATGATTAATATTGATTTTAAAGCATACTTTGATCATTTTAATGAGGCAAAAAGCCTTTATTTTTAAACATAACAAATGGGAGTAGGTGAATATTTTCTAAGAATCATTATTGAATTTCAAAGGACAGTAATGGATAGCAAAGAGTAGTTGTTGGTGGGCATAATAGTGACACTAGGAAGGTAATATTTCAGCACATTACTTTTCATTATGTGGTTTGACCTAGAAAACAAGCTTGTTACGTATGCAGATGATGCTACTCTCTTTGCATCATTTCCATATGCAGGTGATGCTACTCTCTTTGCATCATTTCCATATGCAGGTGATGCTACTCTCTTTGCATCATTTCCATCTCCTGAGTGTAGATCTGGGGGTGCTGAATCCCTTAATAGAGATCTAGCTAAAATTAGTGGATGGTGCAAATTATGGGGCATAAAGTTGAACCCTAACAAATCCCAAAGTATGATTGTAAGTAGGTCAAGGACAGTGGATCCTCAATATCCAAATCTCAGCATTGATAATGTTCCTTAAACTCTGTATGACTCTTTTAAAACTATAGGCGTGATTTTGTGACAGCAAATTCACTGTTGAGAAACACATTTGGTCTGTTTCTTCTTCAGTTGCTAGGAAATTGGCTTATTGAGAAAGTCTTTCAAGATTTTTGATGATCAATCTATTCTGATGAATTGATTTAATCATTTAATTCTATATAGTTTAGAGTATTGTTTCTCCTGTCTGGTGTTCAGCTGCTGATTCTCATCTTAATTTGCTGAACAGGAACTTACGGTTAATGAATTTCTTATTCCTGATCTAGATATTATTCTCTGGTACCATCACTCATAAGATTATTCATAATCCTGGCCATCCTTTGCATTCGGATCTTCCCGAACTGTACCATCCTGTACGTAGTACCAGGTATGCTGTTAATTCTAACAGTCATGCCTTCTCCACCATAAAGCTTTATACTACACAGAACTCGAAAGCTTTAGTCCAGCTGTGGCCAGATTGTGGAATGATCTCCCTAATCAGACAGTTAAATCGGGGCAACAAAGTTCAAACTTGCAGCAAATGTTTTTATGTTGAACAGGCTGACGAAAGTCTCTCTTCATAGATTATATGGGAGAAATCTATTTCAACATTGTTACCAAACTTAAGACATTTAATGTTCACTGTTCATTAATGTTCCTGTAGTTTATTAATTTCCTCATTTCCTTTCTTCACTGGGCAACTTTTCTTTATTGGATCCCTTGGGCATATAGCATCGTGCTTTACCAACTATGGCTGTAGCGTAGTTAATAATAATAATAATAATAATAATAATAATAATAATAGAAGACATGTCCTTCCACTCCCATCTGTTTATGGTCTTTCTATGTCAGTCTATACCAGCAAACTTTCTTAGTTCGTCTATCGTTTTCTCTCCCTTACCATGTTTCATTTCTTTTGCAATCTTTAGGGACCCATTCTGCATTTCTTAATGTCCATCTATTGTCTGTCATTCTCATTATATGTCCTACCAATGCCCATTTCTTTTTCTTACAATTGTTAGAGTATCCACTATTTTAGTTGTTCTCATATCCTTGTTGCTCTTTTTCTGTTTCTCGGCGTTATTCTCATCATTATTCTTTCCATAGCTCTTTGAGTTGTAACTAGCTTATCTTCTAAGGCTTTGGTAAGGCTCCAAGTTTCTTATGCATTAGTTAATACCAGTAGGACCATCTCATTAAATACTTTTTCTTTTAGAGAAAGTAGCATTTTACTTTTCATAATCTCATTTTCTTTACCTAAAGTGCTCCATCCCATGCTTATCCTTCACTTTATTTTGGTCTTATGTCCTGGGGAAACACTGGCCTATCAGTATTTTGCTGATAGATGATATAAGCATTTAGAACTAAATCTAGAATTAATCTTTATTGTTCCTGTGAGTGATGTCTTCTGTGTTAGTAGGGATTTTGCGAGAGGAAGAAGCAACAGGTTCAATGTCAAGATCGTCATCATAAACATCGCTATTAGTAATATAATCATCATTATCATGCTCACTATGGCTGTCCAAATCATCAGCAATTGTTTCTGAATTGTAAAGATAATCAATATCTTTTATCCTGCCAACAGATAACAAAATCACGATCGATAGGCCAAATTGGCACTTACCCCAATCACTAACAGCGCATGCTTAGCATACTCCTTTAACCTCAAATTATAAGATTTCTGGCAACTTTGCTTTGTAAACAATCACTGATTGGTTAAAATAGCCTGTGACGTCAGTAGAAG
>NC_090758.1:14064565-14114565 GCF_036898095.1 Palaemon carinicauda
ATTTTATTCATTCTCTCTCTCTCTCTCTCTAGAGTCTAGAGAGAGAGAGAGCGGTACCACTGTAGTTCTTGTATTTGGAGGCTGTAGTGGTTGAGGGCCTTAGTGACTGGTTCCCATGGCGGTAGACCTCACACTATAGTAGCACCAAATTATATATATATATATATATATATATATATATATATATATATATATATATATATATATATATATATATATATATATATATATATATATATATACACACATATTATGCACACACACACACACACACACACACACACACACACACACACACACACACACACACACACACATATTCATGTCTCTGTAGATGCAATGAAACTTACTTGAAGTGAGGGTTAAAAGTTATGTAACATTAGGCAAAACACCTCTGGCTCTTCTTGTAGATGACCACAGAACACCGTTCGAATGGAAGACAATTTACAAACAGTCTTTATAAACGTTTTTTCACTTGTAAAGAGAAATGTTTTGGCTAATTAATGTTGTTATTGTTAGCGAAATACACGTTGTCAATGGCCACAGTTTCATCAGCTGACTGTGACTGACTGTGGGGAGGACAGTATCTGGCGGTTGGCCTTGAAGAATACGATGCCATATTATCTACTTCATTTAATATCTAAGAAATATCTCCTTTTTCAAACCTTCTATTGTTTCTTTTATTTAAATAAGCTTTCATATACAGAAATTGTCAATTGGGTTAGAAAATAGATATGTATTTTGATGTTTATAAATGAAGGAATATCAAGATACTTGGCACCTCTTTGGAAAGTTTGTTATCTTCTTAATTATCGAACATCGTGCATCCCCAGGTTGCTTTCTTAAGTCCTGTATATATATATATATATATATATATATATATATATATATATATATATATATATATATATATATATATATATATATATGTGTGTGTGTGTGTGTATATATATATATATATATATATATATATATATATATATATATATATATATATATATATATATATCATTAATCCTTTAAATTTTTTCATCGGGTTAATATTACATAATAGGCTTATGAAAGTTATTATTATTATTATTATTATTATTATTATTATTATTATTATTATTATTATTATTATTGTTGTTGCTGTTGTTGTATTTCCATGCTTATATTTTACAAATTCTATACGCACAGGAATTACAGGATTTAATAATGCATGTTGCATAGCTCGCTGTATTTCTTAAGTTTTATATTGGTAATTCTTCCCATCCTGCAATTACGTATAATTATAATGTGCCTGATTTCTATCATGAAAAATCTTAAGGGAAGGAAAGGATACGATGGAATAATAGTTGATATGACATTGGCTGAAAATGAAGTTACTCACATAATACAAGATTATTTTGTAGATGGTGGAGTGAAAAGGCAAAACCTGATGAGTGGGAGCTGGGAGTGTTGGTGAAAATGGCAGAAAAAAAAAAAGATCTGACTGATTGCAATAATTACAAAGGCATCACACTTACGGCAGTGGTTATGAAAATATATAGTATGTTCATTCTAAAGAGACTAGAGAAAAAGATTGATGAAAAGATGAGAGATGAACAAGCAGGATTTAGAAAAGGTAGAAGTTGTACTGACCAAATTTTAATTCTAAAACGTTTGATAGTGTGCACCGGCCAATTTTGTTGCGAGTCCTGCGTTATTATGGAGTTTCTGTTAAATATGTAAATTTGATTAAGTCTGTTCATGAGCATAGCAAATGTAAAGTTAATGTTAGTGGAGACCTGGCAAGTGAACTTCCATTGAACAGTGGAGTACTCCAAGGGAATGTGTTGTCACCTATGTTGTTTATCCTCCTCGTGGATTTTGCAGAGAACAGTTAGGGGTGGCGAAGAAGGATTAGACTGGATTGGCAACTGGATATTAGCGGACGTAGAGTATGCTGAAAACACTGTCCTTATTAGCAAAACGCCACAAGACTTGCAAAACTTGTTTACCAGAATTTACGAAATATCACAGGAGGTTGGGCTCAAGATAAATAGAAGAAAGACGGTGATGATGAGAACGGAATATGCAATGGAAGATGAAATATCATTTAAGTATTTAGGAACTATGATCTCCAATACAGGGTCTTTAGAATTGGAGATTAATGAAAGATTTAATAGAGAATCAGACAGTGACTAGGTTAAGTAAAATTTGGAAATAAAATCGACTGAAATTACATATAAAAATCAGACTATATATCAGTTTAGTGAGATCAGTATTACTGTATGGACCGTGCACGGACAGAGTGTCGAAGGACAGAGCGTCGAAGGACAAAGTGTCGAATGGACAAAATGTCGAACAGACAATGTGTCGAAATTATAAAAATAAATGATAAAGAGATAGTAATGATAAATGATAAAATATAAATGATAAAAAGAGAGAGAATACAGTATCCATTTAACTAACGACCTAATTAACCTTTAACTATATAGTAATGTTTACATTGGTATATCCTTACATATAACTATATAACAATGTTTACAATGATATATCCTTACATATAACAATTCTTACATTGTTATATTCTTATATGCATATTCTAGAGAGATAGAGAGAATATATATAGAGTATTCAGTCTTTTAGAGATTTCTCACCAGTTAACTTCCTTCGAGATTCAAGTCTCAATTTAAATTTCCATTCTACCTAACCTATAATAATGGAAATAATCAAGACTCAAATGGGTGGAAAGAAACTGCTACATGAAGGCTATGCATACGTGATAGATAAAGTGGTTAACGAAAGAATATATTGGAAATGTGAAAAACGAAACTATTGGAACAGCAGAGCAATAACTCAAGGTGAAACAATTTCCAAAAGTACTGAGCATTCACACCAGCAAGACAGTTCTCAGATTGATGCTATAAAAGTTATAGATAAGATAAAAATTCATTCTAAACATTCCGAAGAAATTCCATCTTCGATAATAAATCAGTGCACAAACGATGTTACAGTCTCCATAGTTGGAAAGCTTCCAAGAAAGGAATCTCTAGCTCGAACAATTAGTTCGAAATTCAACTTTTAGCGGTGAAAACTTAACTGTAACAACGAGGGGAGACCCATTCTTATTATTGGATGAAAATGGCGTAGAAATATATTCAACAACACAGAATGTCAACACTTTGAGCTCCAATAGAAGATGGTTCTGTGACGGAACTTTCAAGTCGGCCCCTAATGGAAATCAACTATATACCATTCATGGTCTTATTGATGAAAACATGACTTTACCCTTAATGTACTGCATTACCGAAAACAAAGATGAGACTACTTATTCCATTATTTTTGAGTTTTTGTCTGCTAAGCAACTAAATCCTAGTTCCATTACCGCTGATTTTGAACGCTCGCCCATCAACCAAATGAGAATTATTTTCCCGGAGTCCACAATTTATGGATGCTTCTTTCACTTCGGGCAGTGTTTGTGGAGAAAAATCCAAGCCCTAGGATTGCAGACATGGTATAACGAGCGTAATAATGCTTTTATTATAAAGCAAATTCAGGCCCTCGCATTTGTTCCCCCCTGTGATGTTTGTGCTCTGTTCAATAAGTTAATTGAGTCTTTTGATGATGAAACTGATGAAACATTAGGAGAATTTTTTACAATATTTTGAAGCTACATGGCTTGGAATCGTGCAGAGGGGAAGAAGAAGAAAGCCATTATATGAAATTGACTTGTGGTCAGTTCACGAGAGAGTTGCAAAAGATTTGCCTAGGACCAATAACTCCGTTGAAGGGTGGCATAATGCTTTTCATAGAAGAGTGAAGATTTGCCACCCAACAGAGGACAAACTTTTACGAAAACTTCGTATGGAGCAGGCCAGCACTGAAATGATTCTAGGACAAACTCAACAAGGCCGCGATGTAAAAAGAAAATACAAGAAATATGCTCTCTTTAACCTAAGACTAAAAAGTATTTGTGATACATATGACGTTAATGATGGGTTACAATATCTTCGAGCCATCGCTTACAATCTTTAAATTAATATTGCTACAATTTTTTTTAAAACATTAATACATTTGTATTTTCATATTTTATGTCTTTTCATAAATAAATTTTTATTGCTTATATTGATGTATGATGTATATTTATGATCCTATATCCATTTTATTTTTCAAAAGCGCTGAATGACCTTGTAATCCCAGTACTTGGTGTAAGCCTAAATTGAATAATCAACTCAAAAAACATTTATAACTCCTTGTAACTCTCTATCTTCTGGATGACCTTGAAGTTCCATTGCTTGACGTAAGCCTAAAATCAATAATCCAATCCAATCTATCTCTCTCTCTTTTTAACTTTTGTCCATTCGACACTTTGTCCTTCGACGCTCTGTCTTTCGACACTCTGCCTTTCGACACTCTGTCATGGTATGACAATGAAACAATTTCCAACAGATTTTGTAGATTGGAGAACAAAGCCCTCAGAAGGATATTGGGAGTTAAATGGCAGGACAGGATTAGACATGAAACTATAAGAGAGATTACTCGAGTGCCTTATGTAGATGAGATCATGGTGAAGGGTAGATGGAGATGGTTTGGACATGCTCTTTGCACTCCCCAAGAGAGATTAGTTCATCAGACTTTCAACTGGGCTCCACAAGGCACTAGAAGAGTTGGAAGACCCATGCCCACATGGTTGATGATTATGAAACGTGACCTGAGAGATGATGAATGGAGAAGTATTGAATTGAAAGCTCAAAATAGAGACGACTGGCGAAATTTAACTGAGGGCGTTTGCGTCGCTAGTCGTAGGAGATGAAAATTTCCATGCATCTCCATTCTATTTGATACAATATGACAGAATGACAGATACCTGTATAATGCAGGAATATCCACCACTGATCTCAGAATGTACCCCAATACACTTCTCCTATGGCTTCAGAATGCTTCTGAAATTGGCATGTATAGACTCGCTCCGATAGCTTAGTGCCATCTCATATTCAGCTGTGCCCCCTAGGTAAGGTTGCAGACACTAAACGCTCTAACGAGTCTGTTCACATACAAGGAATAAACTAACAAAATATTAGCCATTGACTTAACATTGCGATTACTCTCAAAGTAATTCTGCGTACTTGTACTTTGATGTACTTTATCCAAAATGTTACAGATTCATGACTGCCAAGTTTAGTCAAAATCAGTACAGTAGTTTATGTGTAAAGTGGACCACAAATAAACAAACGCACTAACAGACAGGGGAGAATACATACCCTTAGAAAAAGTATGAAAGGTTATGGAAAATCTTAGGAAATTCTATTATTACCTCCGCCAACAGAGTTGGGAGGAGGTTATGTTTTCGCCCCTGTTTGCGAACAACTTCCTGGCCGTAATTCTGCTCCTAAAGTAGTGAACCGTTTTGGGGATTAATCATGTTGAGACGTGGAAGGGATTCAATATTGAAAAGTCCTAGGTCAAAGGTCAAGGTTAAAGTCCTATGTTAAAGGTCAAGGCCAAAGTCCTTGGTCAAAGGTCAGTGTCAAAGTCCTATGTCAAGGGTCAAGTCAAAGGTCAAAGTCAAAGTCCTATGTCAAAGGTCAAGGCCAAAGTCCTTGGTCAAAGGTCAATGTCAAAGCCCTATGTCAAAGGTCAAGGTCAAAGTCCTATGTCAAAGGTCCAGGTCAAAGTCATAGGTCTAAGGTCAAGGTCAAACATCAAGGTCAAAGTCATAGGTCAAAGGTAAGGGTCAAAGTCCTAAGTCAAAGGTCAAGAACTAAGTCCTAGGTCAAAGGTCAAGGTCGAGCAAAAGGTCGACCGAATTAAACCAAACCTTAACCTCAAGTTCAGACTTCAAATACGCCTAAGGTCTAAATTGATTCTGAGAAAGTCAAGATTGTTTCGAGAAATAAGCTGCAATGGCGGAGGTCTGCACTCTCGGAGTGCTTCTCTAGTTCCATCTATTATTGGCTTCACAAGTAGGTGTGAAAGTACTAAGTTCAATGCCGCAGAGAGAGAGAGAGAAAGAGAGAGCGAGAGAGAGATTTCATACTTTATTCTTTGTCATTTACAATAAAGATATTTCGTTAAAAAGAAATCAGAAAATAAGGAAATAAGAGCGTCCTCAACTGGGGTTCGAGTCCCGCTCAAACTCATTAGTTCCTTTGGTCGCTGCAACCTTACCGTCCTTGTGAGCTTAAGGATGTAAGTTTTGGGGGAGCCTATAGGTCTATCTGCTGAGTCATCAGCAACCATTGCCTGGGCCTCCTTTGACCTAGCTTGGGTGGAGAGGGGACTTGGGCGCTGATCATATGTATATATGGTCAGTCTCTAGGGCAGGGCTACTCAACTGGCGGCCCGCGGTTCGAATCCGGACCTTCTGAGTGTTGTAGTTGGACCCCAGGCCCCAAGAGAAGAAAATATATTTAAGTAACACGTGTTACTTAAATATATTTTCTTCTCTTGGGGCGTGGATTCTTGCAAGTGTATTTCCTCGGCTGTGAGTCAGAGGTCTATAGTACTTATGTACAGTATTTAACTTACTAATGCTCCCAGGACCTTATATATATATATATATATATATATATATATATATATATATATATATATATATATATATAATATATATATATATATATATATATATATGTGTGTGTGTGTGTGTGTTTGTGTGTGTATATATATACACACATATATATATATATATATATATATATATATGTGTGTGTGTGTGTGTGTGTTCGAAGAGAAGAAAGTTTGATGATGAAAATCGTTCCTTCAAGGAAGAATGGATACAACAGTTTGCTTTCATTCTTCCCAAAACCAGCTCTAAGCCGATTTGCCTTATATGTAGCGAAACCATTGCCTTAGTGAAGAGCAGTAATATGAAACGCCATTATGAAACTAAACACAGTGGATTAGAAAAGATGTATCAACAAGGAACTGAAGAGAGAAAAAAGCAAATAAATAAGCTAAAATCGCAGTATGAAAAGTCAACCATAGTTCTTGCCAGTGCCATGACAGCCCAGGAGAGAGCAACGGAATGTTCACTGAGAATAGCCTGGATCTTGGGAAAACACAAGAAATACTTCACTGACGCGGAAATTGTTAAAGAATGTATGCTGGAAGCAGCAGATACATTGTTTGATGATAAACAGAAAAATGAAATAAAAGATAGAATTAAGCAGATTCTATTATTTGATTCCACATCAATGAGGAGAACGGAACTATTAGCTGTTGATCTTATGTCGCAACTTGATCAAGGACTGAAAAAAAGCACCTTGTATCTCACTGGCTATTGATGAATCAACAGACAATGCTCAACTCATTGTTTTTGTGAGATATTATGATGCAGGGGAGAAAAAATTTTGCCAGGACTTGTTGGGTGTGACTGACCTTAAAGGAAGAGCACGGGGGATCGTGACTACAGATGGAGCTCCAGCCATGGTTGGTCGAGAGAGGGGGCTAGTTGCAAGATTAAAGGAAGATAATCCGGACATGATAAGTTACCACTGCATAATCCACAAATCAGTTCTGTTGTCCAGTCTGGGAGATGAATATGGTGAAGTAATGGAGACTATTATGAAGCTAGTAAACTTCCTTCGATCAACGTCAGCACTACAACATCGTCTACTACGAACCTTTCTTACCGAGGTCAATGCAAGCTATGACGATTTACTTGTGCACAATAATGTGAGATGGCTAAGTAAGGGAAAAGTTTTGGAGCGATTTTGGGCAATTAGGAAGGAGTTGCAGACTTTCCTGGAGGATCCAAACAGTGTGAAGGCAAAGGCATTTTCTGAATATTTGAAAGATGACAAGAAAATTGAAAGTGTTGGATTTTTGGCAGACATAATGTCACATTTGAATGACCTCAGTGTCAAACTGCAAGGGGAAAAACACACTATCTCCAACTTGATCTCAGCAATTTGAGCTTTCCAGGAAAAAATTGAACTTTTCAAGGACGATATTCGAGCCAGCTTTTCCATTTTCCAAGATTTTTGGAGGAACGTAAAGATGAAACAGACACTAAATTTGTCCAATTTATTGAGAAGCTGATCAACAATTTTAAGGTTCACTTTGATGATTTTGTTCTTGGAAAACAGTTGCTGCTGTTCATTCAAAACCCCTTTCTAGTGACAGATATCACAGAATTTTCAGTCGAAGCAAATTTAACCTGGAAATGGGTAGATGCTGCTAGAATCCAACTGGAACTTATTGACTTTCAAGAGAATGTAGCGCTGAAACAAGTATTCTGTGATTGTACACCAGAAACATTTTGGTCAAAAGCATCCCCTGCTAATCTTCCTACTCTTCACAGATTAGCAGTGCAAATTCTCACGATGTTTGGCTCCACTTACTGCTGCGAATCTGCTTTCTCAACTATGAACCTAGTGAAGAACAAGTTTCGCTCCTGTATGAACAATGAACACCACCACTGTCTTCGACTCGCAATTACTCCATTAGTACCAAAATTTCGGGAAGTAGCAAAAAGCAAAAATTGCAATTTCTCTCACTAAATTCTTGTTGTGGTGTTTTGATTTTTTTTTTATTTGAAAATTCATTTTATTTTCTGAGAGGGAATGTTCATATCCTGTTATGTTTTAAAAGAGGTAATTTTTTATTATTAAAATACCATAGTATGAAACAGTATTTCATTTTAGAACTCTCAATTTCAGTTTTTTTTTATAGAGAAAAACATTCAAGTCTTGCTATGCTTTAGGTATAAAATTTAATACATTTATTTCCACGTTTTGAAAATTTGTATAAATAAAACAAACTATGAATATGAAATTAATAAAAATCATGGTTTACTACCCTGTTCTCGAATTGGTTGTTTTATTTTCATGATTTCTGGACCTATGTATACAGTGGAACTTGTCTAACTGGACCTTTCCTCATAATAGTTGAATAGCCCTGCTCTAGGGCAATGTCACTGTCCCTTGCCTCTGCCATTCATGAGCGGCCTTTAAACCTTTAAATACTTCAGGTGTGAGAAAAACAATATAAGGACCCTGATATAATCGATAATATAAGACCTACTTTATTCACATTTCAACATTATATTTCCTTATTTTATACTCCTCCTAATGTCTGGATTCTCTCTCTACCCAAGGGGGAATCAACTCAAAGATAATAGCTTGTGGTCAGCCTGGGAATTGAACTCAGGCACAAGAAATTGAGGTTTCATTGACTTATCAACTCACCCACAAAGAGTCAATGGAATCTCAGTTTCTTGGGCCCTGGTTCGATTCCCCATATAGCACTCTCTTGACCCCGACTGTGTCTTTTCTCTCTACCTCCCTCCTTCTGTTATTTTCAACTGAAATAGATTACTGAGGGATCATTTATTTAATTTTCAAACTACACATAAGTATAATGATTTACTTTTTATTTTTATTTTTTTAGCTTTTTGTCTCTAGTCTTTCATATTACATTATTATGGATTTTCTATATAATTATTCGTCAGATGTAGTTTCCATATTCCATTTTAACAATGATTTTTTTTAAGCGAGATTGACTGAAGTACATCTATATATTTTTTCATTAGAAGATGAAAAAAACTACTTGTGAAAAGTCTGTGGGTCAAGAACCCTTCAAAAGTATATATATTAAGTAAGGGAAATACAGAGTTAGCTATCCACTTTTAAAATGGGCCATTTGGAAACATGACTGAAAGAAATAGCACTGGGCTCACATTGGGTCGTTTTTCAAATGACTCCCAACCTTATCCTTCTCGCTCATGAGGCAAGTATCCTAACCGCCTTGTCAAGGAGTTTACACGTTAGGCAAGCGTGCGAGTTCGTGTGACTGACTAATTACACGAGCGGGCGGTGTAAATCAACCCTGTGGGACTCCCTCCATAACTAAAATGACATCATCACCATCAGCTGCACTTTCAAACACAATGCCACATGGTATACCGTCCGTAATTACCTGGGCCATTTCTACGTAACATTTCATGCGGTATTCGGCATGGGCATCTACTAGGAGTTTCATTTTCATCAACTTGACCGAACTCAGGTGCAGAGCTCTCCTCAACAACTCTTGTGTGTCGTGAATACTTTCTGTTGTCATATCCACATCACAGAAGCCGAAAGAAAATGGTTTTTGCCACCTGTATGATTTGAGCAACTGAATCAGAGGTGTCAGCATTTCTACAAAACCATTGTACAACCACACAGTAAGTTTAATGTCTTTGGGCATAGGCGATGCTGTGCAACAATGCGCTAAGTTTCTGAGGTCTTCGGTGTTTTCTACCAGTACTTTTAGTTCGATATTTGCATCTTTGTCATGAGAGCACTTCAGCAAGCTAATTAGGTCACCCATATGTTTTTCGTATAAGTCTCCATAAAATAATACTTTTATCACTTCTGGCTTTACCATGATTGAAAAGTTGCTGCGTATCTAAGCAATGATCAAAATTACACAAAAGATCAACACAAGTTACGGGCGAATAAAACTCCAAAGTGCACATTATGTGTCGCAAATCCATTTTTGAATCATACCGAGTAAACCAAAGTTCGCATTTGTGACCACAGAAGTTGTTTTGAACTTGGTTTTTGCCAGTATATATTCAAATGCTTCACGGTCTTCTGTGAGGCTCTGCCCTATCAATCCTGTCTCAATACTGTTATGATTTAAAACTCTCCTAAAACCCTGACAGACAATTTGATGTTCCCGACACTCTCTGATAAATGTAGCCCACTGGACCCATAATCCAGACGATGTTTCTTTTAGATATTCTGTAACAAGTTTCCTTAGATACTCAAGATTGACATTCTCTTTTGAAGTTTCCATTGCAGCCAAGAACTGTAACGTATTCTGCTTATCAACTTTGACAGTATCAATAAACGAGCTATATGGAGATTCCTCTTCTTCTGCCGAACTACCCTTTGAAACGTCCACCACTTTCACGTACACGTAAATAAGGAAGAAGCGCAGCGCCAGCAAAAGCATCTGCCATAACATCTTGCTTTTTAAATGTTACTATACTATCATTTTGACTTATGTAGAAAGCAGTGAGGTATTCCTGGAAACTTTTGTGTAAAAATTGCCATGCATACTCTGTCTTGAACATCTTTTGTATAGTGATGCATTTCATAAAACAAGACAGAGCATCCATTGGATCTATGCTCTGATTTTCTGCTTCTTCTATGAGTTCATCAGTGCATTTTTTATCCAATATCTGTGTATTGCATCTAAGAGTAACCCAAGCCACTTTACTTAGGGTTTTGAGCCACTTTTCACATGTGCGTTCAATCAGGTTAATATGGCGAGATTCTCTAGACTTCCGCTGAGTCCTCAAAGCAAGTTGTTTGATCTTCATCTCAACAGTTTGCTGATAAATACGCATTACTGTTGTAGTTTCTGACAAAGAATCGTCATCGTTGAGCCATAGGGACACCAGCATCATCAAAGTTAATGGCAAACACAGTAAGGTACACAAATGCTGCTCTAGCGCCTCTATTCTGTGATACAATATATTGATAGTGCTTTCGAGGTCATCCACATTTTCCTTGATTATTGACAATATTTTACTTAGGTATTCCTTGCGCTGATTATTGCTAAAACCTTTTGCAAAGAAAATACAAGCTTCTTTTTTATTTGTTGACATCAAGCTCTTAGCCTCCTCAGTAAATTCAGGTCTACAAGTTATAATACATCTGTTATTAGAAAATTTCGTATTCAGTTCTTTTAATATAGCCCTTGCATTTAATCCTGCTTCATCAAAACCATCAACAACGAACAGCACGCAACACTTCTGAAGGGCTGGGATCACATCTTCCTGTCGAAGAGTGCTGCATGTTTCAGGCAGCAGCTCTTCCATCAAGTATTCCCGCAGGGATTTAGAATTAACTTTGTGACACTCAATGAATATTATGATCTCAATATCCAGCAAATTTATATCATCTCCTTTTTCAGAGGCCCATTTATGAAGAATGTGTTTACAGATGTAGCTTTTTCCAATTCCTGCAATCCCTTCAATGATTAATACCTTTGGAGGTGTGCCATCATTGATGCGATACAAGAAAATATCCTCCACTGACAGGATAGTGTTATCGACATCTTTGATTGTTACATTTGTGAAGATTTTGGCCTCATGAAGGGCACTGTTGCCTTCAGCCACTGGAACCTGAAACCACTGCTCTAAAGAAGATGACCATAGATCAAGGTAATACGGAAATAACTCGGACTGCGAGTTGGCCACCAATCTCTTCACAATATTCTGCCTCAGGTCTTCCAGTTCCTGTTGATAAGACTGCAGAGAGTATTTTGATGTTGAATTGAGAATCTCGTCTATTTTCATTTTAGTGACCTTCACTTCCTGTGAAAAGTCAATCTTTTTCCTTGAGCTGACATTACACAATATGTTTTCCAGGAGCTGCTTCAACTTCTTCACGCGTTCTTTAAGTTCGACATCACTCAGACTAACAGCCTCGTGTGCTAAGAAGTTTCTCTCGCATTTGATGAGATACAGCATGTGCTCAATCTCATCAACTTCGTTTGGATTTGGATCGGTCCACTTTTTATCTGAAATTGGAGCGAGACCACATATCTGCTGCAGCAGTTTATACAGAAATGTAATGTCGAAGGGTTCCCAGCTGGTTCCCGCTTCTAATGCATCCCTTTCATGCAGTGAAAAGATTCTTCTGTAGTCTTTATTTGTAATACCTAGAACATTACCGCAGTAGTCTTTGACACTTTGCTGTCCCCCACTATATAATGCACTGCATACCTGTGGGAAATAAGAGAGAAACTACCGTTACAAGCTTCCTTTCGAGCTGTGGTCATTGTGAAACAGGGATTGTCAAAAGCTACAATTTGCGTTGACCATAGTGATTGAGCATCAATCCATTTCAAAAAGTTAATTTATGGCCAATTTTCATTAAACAATTGAAATTATTAACTTCCATTATGGGTTTGATTTTATTTTGGTGGATGACATTATTTAAAAATTATGCTGTTACATTTGCTTTTCTCTAATAGCAACAGTGATTAAAATAGTTTTTCAACAAATATTTGTATCTGAATAAATTTCATAATGTATACTCATGTACTGATCTTTAAATTTGATGTTTTTAGCCAATAATATCGTAGATACCAAAATGACAAATTTGAAATTAATTTGTCTTTTTCTTAACTATACTATGGATATATTGTTCCGGGATAGCTGAAAACTAGTCATAAACTGTTTATGCCACGAGAACGACCTGCCACCAATTAGCAGAGGTCGAGGTAGACCAACCCACACACTCACTCTGTGTGTCATGTCACTTTTAATTGCAGGCAGGACTTTCAAGGGGGACAGGTGATGGTGGGCCAGGTTTTTATAGTTTGGAGGAATACAAATTACTTCCAAATTTGTCATTTGCTCTTTAGTATAGAGACTCACCCTTAGGTGGGTGGAAGTCCAAAAACCCAAGTGGCCGGGAACTTGAACTAGGATACGACTCTGAGCTCGTGAGAGGGGTACCCTGACACCTCGTGAACTCTTGGTTTGATAGGCACGAGAATTGACGGCCTGGGCAATCGTGGTGATTGCGTTGAAACTAAGCACCATGACTTGAACAGGTAAGGATAATGGAGTAGCTGACACTCCTTTTACCTGTCCCCCACTATATAATGCACTGCATACCTGTGGGAAATAAGAGAGAAACTACCGTTACAAGCTTCCTTTCGAGCTAGACATTGTCTGACTCCCCTTCACATGTAGAAAGGGTATGTAACATATAGATTTCAGGCTACACAAGGGCAATAGTTATTACCAGCAGTTGGAGGTAGGCCAGATTGCAGAGTCCTCCAAATGCTGTGCCACAAGAGAGGAGAAGATGAAGGAAAAAAAGGCCAGTCCTTCTGTCCATTCATGACAGACTAACACAGGGTAACATCTGCCCTTGACCGACTGCTACTTGTTGTGTAAGGGAACTGAGGTAGCTTACACCTTGTGTCGCACTACCACTAACTGGACCTATGGAGAATGTACCCAGCTTTCTGTGGGTTATATGTGGCAGGTAAGGGCCGTGAAGGTGTGCTGACGCTTCCAGAAGCCCGCTTGTAGGACCTGCGTCACAGTTGTTTCTTTTGAATGCGAAGGGACTTTACTAAAACCCCTATTATCGTGAGCTCTAGGTCTATGATGTCTTTGAGATAATCCAGCATTCAATGCCCATTCAATGACCTGGCAAATCTAAGCTGAGATCATATTCTTGGTGACTCCCTTGACCCTGCCTGTGCTTACCAACAGTTGTTTGACATGCGGGTGAGCTCCAGCAGTTTCGTTAGGATAGCGCCTTAGCGCTATCACAGCACACAGTAACAGTTGATCAGGATCATCGGTTACATGACATACACTCGAAATCCGGAAGGGGCTGAACATAAAGTAAGCTACAGTGTGATTACATGTCTTAGCAATGAACTCAGGGACAAAGTTGAGCGTTACTTCCTCCCATCCTTGAATTGGCCATGTCGTATGGAAGACCATGTAACTGGCTGGCTCACTTAGCAGAGGTCAGAGTGAGAAGGAAAACTGTCTTAAGAGTCAAGTCATGATCTGAGGACTAATGTAACGGTTCTTAACCCTGGATAGGTACGGTGGGTCGTTTGCGACCCCGAGCGTAAAAAAAAAACAGGTTTTTCTCACGTGACTCACCCCTGTGACTGAATTTGTGGGTGATCGACCTGCAGGAGGTGTCTCCCCTACACGCTCTAGTAGTGTCCAGATGTGCATTGCTGTAGCTGTACTCCTTCCCCGATTTCTGAGACGCGTCGGGGTCGTTCGCGTCCGAGTTTACCCTTCTGAGGTAGTCTGCATAATTATCAAAGTTATTACGTATTATGAAATTGTCGTAGAATGGTGCAACTTGTATAGGTTATCAGTTGTGGAAAGTCTTGGTGGATTGTTTGGCTACCATGTGCATGTTTTTTTTTTTAGTTAAAATGTCGTTCATCACCACGAGGACCATTTTACCGCGAGTGCCCCTTTTTCATTTTTTTTCATTTTTTTGCCAAGTCATTTTTCCGTAAGATATTGCCAAATAGTGTCGTAAAACTTTTGCTTGTTTAGTGTTGGAAAGTGTGTCTAGATGATCTGGCTACCCATGTATGACTTTGTTTTTGTCAGATACGACGTAGTTATTGGTATATTGGGTATTTAACTGCGGTTACCAATTTCTGTTTTTTTTTCAATATTTGTAAAAATTACTACGTAGTAAGGAATTGCCGTATATTATTGATTTTTTTTTCATGTTTATGTGTTAGAAAGTGTGCCTTGATGGTTGGGCTAACACGTGCATGTCTTTTTTTTTTATCTGAGATGTCGTATATTAGAATGTCGGGCATTTTACCGCGAGTGTCCCTTTTTAATTTTTTTTAATTTTTTTGCCAAGTCATTTTTCCGTAAGATATTGCGAAATAGTGTCGTAAAACTTTTGCTTTTTTAATGTTGGAAAGTGTGTCTAGATGATCTGGCTACCCATGCGTGATTTTGTTTTTGTCAGATACGACGTAGTTATTGGTATATTGGGTATTTAACTGCGGTTGCCAATTTCTGTTTTTTTTTCAATATTTGTAAAAATTTACTACGTAGTAAGGAATTGCCGTATATTATTGATTTTTTTTTCATGTTTATGTGTTAGAAAGTGTGCCTTGATGGTTGGGCTAACACGTGCATGTCTTTTTTTTTATCTGAGATGCCGTATATTAGAATGTTGAGCATTTTTCCGCGAGTGCCCCTTTTTATTTGTTTTGCATTTTTTTGCTTAGTCATGTTACCGTAAGGAATTGGCAAGTAATGTCACAAAACTTATATTTTTATAGTGTTGGAAAGTGTTTCTAGATGATCTGGCTACCCATGCCTATTTTTTTTTTAGCCAGATATGGCGTATATATAAGTATGTGTTCGATTTTCCTGTGATTGCCATTTTTTCGTTTTTTCCCATTTCTTTCAAAATTACTACGTACTAAGGAACTATCACAGAGTAATATTTCATTTATATGTTTATTTGTCGGAAAATATGCCTTGATGGTTTGCCTAGCACGTGGCTGAAATTTTTTTTTTCTGAAATGCCGTATATTAGAATGGCCATTTTTCCACGAGTGCCCCTTTTTATTTGTTTTGCATTTTTTTGCTTAGTCATGTTACCGTAAGGAATTGGCAAGTAGTGTCGCAAAACTTATATTTTTATAGTGTTGGAAAGTGTTTCTAGATGATCTGGCTACCCATGCCTATCTTTTTTTTAGCCAGATATGGCGTATATATAGGTATGTGTTCGATTTTCCGGTGATTGCCATTTTTTCGTTTTTTCCCAATTCTTTCAAAATTACTACGTACTAAGGAACTATCACAGAGTAATGATTCCTCTAGATGTTTATTTGTCGGAAAATTTTGTTTACTTTTTTTTTGATTGAATATCATCAAATTTTTTTAGCTAAAATATTGTTTTACATTTTTTTTTTTCGATTTTATTTCCCTTCAAAAAAAAAATTTTGGGTCAGAATTTTAATTTTATAGTCGTAAAATAATCGACAATTATCCAGCAACCCACCATACAATTTTTATGCATATCCAATAATAATTAGATTAGTAAATAACACCTTGAAATTGACATACCCTTCCTACATTTCAAGTGGCAGATTAGGGAGTCTGAGTCAGTGTGGTTGGCGGCCATTTTGTGGACATATCCGAAGCGTAAGCTGCCCTATCTATATATATTCTTGTTCCCTATAGAATTTGTGATATTTTGGTATATTTTTACCTGCATAAATATCATATTATATATTAAATATATGTATTTTTTTACGAAATTTCCAAGTACTCAAAAAATTACCTTTAGATATGGCCCCTGATATAAATGTAATTTACAAAATAATGAAGATTTTTTTACATATTTCTATTTTAGGATAACATATGTTTATTCCCTAAAAAAATTAGCCACTTCCTATTTCATTTGGGTACCCAAAAAAATTCATGAAATTTGGACAATTTTTTTTGGCCAAAAAAAGTTACCCTTTTTTTCTCATTTCAGATCTTCACCTCCATGGGTCTGACTTCATCCAAAATACATCAAGATGTGTCCTAAACATTCAAGAATCAATTCCTAAAAGGATTTGTGTATATATGTATAAACTTTTTTTTTATGAATTTTTATGTCAGGTCTTTTTTTTTCTACTTAATTTTTTAAAATATTTATAATAAATAGTTTTTATGCAGATGAGTAGTATTTATCTGTACAGTTGTTTTAAGCATTCATTGAAGTTTTTTTTTGGCAAAAGAAAAAATGAAGTTACTGCAAAAACTGATTTTTCTAGAATTTTTTTTGGCGTCGGGGTCGTTCGCGTCCGAGTATACCCTTAAAGGGGTGTCCGAGGACCGTACCTATCCAGGGTTAAGGGATTGTAGTACACGAGGTGGTCTAACATCCAACTTGGGGCAGGTAAGCTCAAAGCTCTGTATAAGGAGAGACAATTCCATCATGGAGGAAATGTTAACTCCATTTAGTCTAAAGACAGGGCTCAAGGCTAATCGATAGCAATGCACCTCCGAGACTGAGCAGAGTTTTTCCTCCTTGAGGTACAATAAGAACTCCGCTATCATGAGAATAGTGGCATCAAGAGGAGCGACTCATTCTATGCAATAACCAAAGAAGATAGCCCACTTCGCCCGATAGACGGAGATAGATGACCTACGGAGGTACCCAGACATTCTCTTTGGCACTGCTTGCGAAAAGCCTCTCTGCAAGAGATTCTGGGTAACCTCTAGTCATGAAGGTATATGGAAGCGACTGGCTTGTGGTATATCTCTGCGTGAGGTTGTTTGAGGAGGTCAGGAAGGAGAGGAAGCTCTCTTGCTACCTTGGTGAGCAGAAATAGAAGGTCTGGGTACCATTCTATTAACTGCCACAGCAGAGCTTTTAGGGTCATCAACAGGTCTTGCGATGCCCTCACCATGTTGATAAGTCTCTTCATCAGACAGAAGGAGGAACACATAGACATCCAGTTTGTCCACGGATGTTGGAAGGCATCTTGCAGAGATGCCTGGGGATCCAGTAAAGGCAAGCAGTACACAGAAGCTTCTGGTTTGGGGACGTCACAAACAGATCTATCATCGGTTGGCTATCCGAGGAAGCAAAGACCACTCGGAACCAACTATTATTATTAATATTATCACTTGCTAAGTAACAACCCTAGTTGGAAAAGCAGGATGAAAGAAGCCCAGGGGCTCCAACAGGGAAATTAGTCCAGTGAGGAGAGGAAAAAAGGAAAAATAGACTATTTTAAGAAGAGTAACATCACCAAAATAATATCGCCTATAAAAACTATATAAACTTTAACAAAACAAGAGGACGAGAAATTGAATAGAATAGTGTGCCCAAGTGTACCCTTAAGTAAGGGAACTCTAACCCAAGACAGTGGAAGACCATGGTACAGAGGCTATGACAATACCTAAAATTAAAGAACAATGGTTTGATTTTGGAGTGTCCTCCTAGAAGAGCTGCTTACCATAGCTGAAGAGTCTCTTCTACCCTTACCAAGAGGAAAGTAGCCACTGAACATTTACAGTGCAGTAGTTAATCCCTTGGGTGAAGAAGAATTGTTTGATAATCTCAGTTTTGTCAGGTGTATGAGGACAGAGGAGAATCTGTAAAGAATAGGCCAGACTATTCAGTGTATGTGTAGGCAAAGGGATAATGAACCGTACCCAGAGAGAAGGATCCAATATAGTACTGTCTGGCCCATCAAAAGATGCCATAACTCTCCAATGGTAGTATCTCAATGGGTGGCTGGTGCCTTGGTGAACCTACTAGCTGAGTCTTCCTGCTTAAATGGTCGGCAAGGACTTTTCTCTTGCCTGGAATGAGTCGGGTTTACAGGGCGATCGAGTTGTCATGAAGACTGTCCTTCTCCAACATGGTTTGGACTTCTGCCTGAAGGGCAAGGTCCTTCGCTTATCCCTTGGCAAAGGAACAGGATATCAGTGAATGATGAGTCAATGGAGGGAGAGAGAGAATGAACGGGATGTGGTACCCGAGCACGGAAGATGGAGACTGTCCAAAGTTTGGCCCCATAGAACTTGGATCTCCGCTACTTGTGCTTCAAGCATCCTTCCACCTCTGGATGGGCAGGAGGAATGCCCTCCTAGCGGGTGCAACCACGTCTTCCACCCCTACCTCCTATGCCTTTCAGACCCTTGCCATAAAAGGGTTGCTTCATATGAACGGAGTAAGAACTAAGTGATGAATTCCCTGCTCTGAGAGAATTTGAAGTTCCAGTAACTTAGTCCAGGACATTTCTATCCTGGTCTTGCCGGTTTTGGGACCGGAGCTTATGAATATACGATGGAGAATGAATTTTGATCTCCAACTCTCTTTGATCTGATGCTATAGCCTTAGGTGCAACCATGGGCAGAATGTCGTCAGAGTGGTCCAAAACTTCGTCTTGTGACTCATCCAGACCCGAACTCGCATCCACAAGAGCCTAGGCTGGATCAGGTTCGTCAACGGGGTCCCCTGCAGGGGCCTCAGACCTAGAGAGTAGGTCGGAACGGAACCAAGAACCTTTTGAGGCACAGTTCTTAGGAAGGGTCTTCATGTCCTTCTGCTCCCGGGACTTAGCCGAAAAGGAGGCAAGGAGCGACGTGTGGAGGATCCGCCAGGATCGACCAGGTCTCCATAAGTGGACTAGATGGTGCAGATGTCACGAACTCTACCAGAGACAGATTGTAATTGTCTGTGAATGAGATCTCCCTTGGAATTCTTGAACCCCTGCTTGTTCTCCTCTGGTGGCTATCCTCTAGGGGAGGCATCTTTTGTCGGTATACTCTCCTCCGTGATGATACCCAGCTTCTCCTAAATGGGATCAAGGCCAGCATGGGAGGCCTTAGACTAGGTATTTTTGGTACCTTGGTGACCGTTCGGTAGAAGCAGGAGAATGCTTTGAGGCAGTACTCCTATGCCTGAGGTCCACAGGTGGATCAAGACTCTCATGAGATCCTGACACCTTGACACCATGGGGGGATAGAGGCTGGCCTTATATAGGCTGCAATTGGTTTTCTAATTGCTTGGTTTTATGTCCTAACAAGATTCTGAAATCAGGGCGCGTTCTTCGCAAGCAAAGGGAAGGCCGCAGGAACCCTCAAGAGTTGAATGTTCATCAACGCACTGATGACGATCAGTTGCCTCTCTTGGTGAGGAAACCAAGGTGTGCGTGCGTGTTACCACAGTAGGGATGTAGCCAGACAAGCGAGCAGACCTTTATCAGTGGGAGGAGATCGTCCGTCCACATTGCCAGTGCGTGGTGGGTGAGTGCACTACGAAGTGCAAGACTCCCCTGCCCAACTAGTGCTCTTTCATCCATGAACCGTAGCAGTGTGAACATGGGCATGAACACTCGTCAAGGAACCTGCAGGAGGTTGACAAGCTGCCTTGTGTACTCATACAGGGGGAAGTACACGCTCTAATGTAAGGGGGCAAGGCTGAAACAGCTTGTCTGTGAACATTCGCTGCCATCGCTTACGAATGTCAGAACAAGCAAGATCTAGAAGTCCGAGGCAATAGTTTCAAAGGATCATACATTACAAGGTTCGTTGTGCTGTAGGGGCACGATGGCGAGATACTGGAGTGAGGCATAAACAAATCTAATGGCTGCTTGTGAGGTTCTCGAGGGGGAGACTACTCCAAAGATGAAGCCCTTTTCATATTAGCGAGAAGGACGACCTAACAGGGTGGAGGAATGTAATGTTTTTCTTGCTGAAGGAACCCAGTGTGCTGAGTAAGATCAGGGTGATGAGTACACCTGGCCAGGACTCTTGCGAGACCCTGCCAGCAAATCCTCATGTGGGTGAGAGGTGGCAGAGGAGGCCGTGGCTACCCCTTGTGGAAGCAGATGTGCACTCCCGGTTGTCTACCTCGCATAAAATTTTTAAGGCTAGTTTTCAGCTATGCTAGAACAATATATCCATATTAAAGAACAAAAGGTTTGTGTGTGTGTAGGAACGAACATGCTCTTGCTAACAAGAATTACCAATTTACATAACTTTAAACAAAGCTCTGGATATCTGTCAATGAAATTATAATACAATACTATCCTTACTAGCCCTCTCGTATAACAGAGAATTATGATTTAGAGTCTGAAATATACAAAGACTTACTTTAGCCAGTATAGTAGCGGTGGGCCCCGTAGGGCGAAGCATGATGAAATACTTGAGCACATTTTCATCTTCACTTGACATTTCGTCCTGAGGCGTCGCACTACAGAATATTGAGGGTGTTGTGGGTGTGATCGCATCTTCAGCATCATTTTGTACTCTCTGGATAGGCTCAGACATCCTGTGGAGGATTTATTTTTGCTTTATTTTTATTTTTTGTTTTTTGCCAAATCCTGTGAGAGAGAGAGAGAGAGAGAGAAAGAGAGAGAGAGAGAGAGAGAGAGAGAGAGAGAGAGAGAGAGAGAGAGAGAGAGAGAGAGAGAGATTGTGTTAGCGAGCGAAAGTAGTTAGTGTATCGATCGTTGGTGGTGAGAAAGACTGTTGGTATAAATGAGATTGTTTGTTTATGTTTTAGTTAGGTTACGACAGTGGTGAATGTCTTGGGTGAATGCTTTTTTTGATTGACTGCGTCCTGAGTCAGTTGTGTGAACGCTGGATTTATTATTTTTCTTTACCAGCGAGGAAGTGATTATTGATTTTCTGAGCCGTGATTCCTCCTTTGGAGAGGTTTTCTTAGAATGTAAAATTGTTTGTTGACGACTTGGCCCGTAACAGAACTTGATAGAACTGCTCAGATTGATTTACTTGTTGACGACCTGGACCGAATGAACTTCCGATTATTGTTTTGAGGATTGCTGCTGATGATGATGATGATGATGAAGATGGTGATGACCCCGATCAGGGAATTAAATTAGCTGTGGCAAATTGCCGCCCGATAGACTGTTTAGCACAAAGCTGTGACAGTGGTAGTTTGCCATAAAAGACAGTTGGCAGTGTGGGACGACTGTATTGGTGTCCCTAAAATATATATATAAACATATATTTTGAGTTGGTGTGCGGTTTAGATTTAAGTTTGTTAGGGTTTTTTGCGTTTATTTGGATGGGGTTTATGGTATATATATAGTGTAAAGTTTTTGATGCTGGTGATTCTAGTTTAAAGTGTTAAGTTTTGATTAGTTTAAAGTTTTTTTTTGTGGATGGTTTGGTTTGATTTATTATAGTTTGTAAGAAATATATAGTTTTAAGGTCATGTTTTTGTTTTGTTTTTGTCCTTTTGTCCAAGAGTCCCGCTGCTGATAACGTAAGGGGAAAGGTTGTATTGAGGAGACATTGGTCTGTTTAGAGTGATTCAAGGGTGTGGGGGTTGTTTTTGCAACATCCCGCCACATTATTTTGGCGCCCGAACAGGGACAGCCGAGGTGGGATTGAAGCTGGACTCTTAGACGAAGGACTGATAGGATAAGATATTAGATATAAGGTTGATGAAAAATGGAGGAGCAGTTGAGGGTTTTGAAGGAGGAATTGCGGCTGAGTAAGGAGCGTGAGGAGAAATTGTTGCAAGAGAATAAGTGGTTAAGGTGTGAGAATGAGGAGATGCATAGGAAACTGAGGGAAATTCAGGGAACTGTAGAGAGAGTGGAAGAGGGTGTTGAGATGAGGATGCGAGAGAATGAAGAACGGACGGAGAAACGAATGGAAGATATGATGGGGCAAGTAATGGGGATGATGAAAACTATAATGGGTGAAGGTGCAGTCGGAGGAGTGTCCTCAGTTTCGGGTAATGGGTTGATAGTGGATGAGAAGGCTAAGGTTAGTGATAATGGGAAAGGAAGTGATAGTGATAGTAATAGTAATAGTGATAGTGAGATTGAAGATAAGGGAATTAGGCATAGTAAGGATGAACAAAAATGTAATAGGAAGAATAAGAAAGGTAAAAGTGATGTAAAGAAAGAGAAGAAAAAGTGTCAGGATGATAGCAAGGATGATCGTGAATGGGTGAAAGTGGTAAGTAAGAAAAAGGGTAAGAAGGGAATGGTTAAGGATAGGAATTTAAGTGTGGAAGTGGATTCATTATATTCAAATGAGGAAGAAGGTAACAAGGGAGTAGACAGTGATGATAGCAGTGAGAATGAACGTGATGTAAGACTGTGTTTATGAGAGAGGTACCTCGGTGTGAAAGGTTCAATGAGCATAGCAGTAGGGATGTATATGATTTTTTCAAGGAGTATGAGAGGTATTGTCAGGAAAAGTATGGTGATAGTAAAAGAGTTTGGGCTAGGGAGTTAGGAGAATATTTGACTGGGTATTTGTTGACGATGTATGGAGTGATAATGAGTGTAGGGGACGTTGATTATGAAAGTGTGAAAAAGAGAATAATTGAGCAGGTAAAACGTATGAAAGGGAGTGTTAAGTATAAGTGTAAGAATGATTTTGATGAAGCACGGATGAATGCAGGAGAAGCGATATCGATGTATGTATGTAGGTTGGAAACTTTAGCTAGGAAGAAGTATGGGGATGAAGGTATAAATGAGAATAAGGAGTTAATGAGGAAGTTTTTGGCAACAGTACCTGAGAATGTGTGTGAATTTATTAATTTGAAACGCAAGGAGAAAATGAGGTGGACGCAAGAGAGATTGACATGGGATGATATACTAGAGGTAGTTGAGGATTATGAGTTAGATAGTTGCATGAAAGAAAGTAAATCTGTGAGTGTAAGAACTGGAATGGATGAAAGCGTAATAGAATTTGGTAGTTATAAGGATGCAATTTTTAGAGGGCCAATGAGGGTAGCTGATAGTGTAGTAGATAGGAGTGTTAGGGCGAGTAATGTGGGAATACCTGTAAGGACAAATGAAGGGTTTAGGCAAGGGAATCAGGTTTGGAGGGATAGGAGTGCTAGTGCGCAGCAAGGTAGGTCAGGCAGTTGTATCCGTGAAGAGAAGTGTTATAGGTGTGGGAAAGTAGGACATAAGAAGAATGAATGTAGATGGGCCCTAGGTGCTTGTTTTGGATGTGGTGAGGTAGGGCATAGAATTAGCGAGTGTAAGAAAGAGAAAGGGGTTAAATGTTATCGGTGTGGTATGACTGGGCATGTAGCGAGTTGATGTCGTAGTAATCGTATGAATGTGATTTGTGGTAATTGTGGTAAGGATGGTCATTATGCTAGAATGTGCAAGGAGCCGCGGGGTAAGTGTACTGAATGTGGTGCAGATGGGCATATAGCTAGGGTTTGTAGGAAGAAGGGAGTAAGTCAGCCAGGATGTTCGAGAAACTAGAGTGTAAGAGGGTTCAGCTGGGTGAGTCCTCCTGTGTGTGTGGAAGGAATAGGATTAATGTTTGTGAGAATGGGATGAATAATTGGTTGGAAATGAGCAAGTATGAATCTAGTATGCATGAGAAGTTAGGGCTGGAAAATAAACAATTAGTGTTAGTTGAATATAGGAAAAAGAGGCGTTTGAAAGTTTTAAGTGAGGAGAAAGTGCAAGGAAAATTTATAGGTATAGGTAAGAATACGAATAAGTATGACAAGGGTGTAAATGTAAAAGTGAGTGTGGAGGATAAATGTATTAATACAGATGAAACGTGGCTGAGTATGAATGATACTTATAGTGTGTGTGGCTTTTCGTTAGATGATGTAGAAGAAAAAATCAATAACGCAAGAATGAGAGACAGGAGAATGATAAGTAGCATGAATGAATCTTTTGCTAAAGTTGAGAATGTTTTTGATGAAATGGATGAACTGTTTACAGAAATGAGTGTAATTATAGGGCCGAACGAGGTAGATGGGATTGTACATGATACATTAGATGATATGGATTTAGATAAGAATAGTGTTAATGTAGCGAATGATTGTGATAAGGAAGAAGTGAATGAGAGAGTGTATGAAGGCCCAGTTACTCGGAGTAGAGGTCCCGTTCCCGACTGCGAATGGGTATTGAAAAAAATATTATTGTAAGTTTTGTGTGAGACGGATTTGGCAAAGTAAGGGGGGAGGAATGTGGAGGATTTATTTTTGCTTTATTTTTATTTTTTGTTTTTTGCCAAATCCTGTGAGAGAGAGAGAGAGAGAGAGAGAGAGAGAGAGAGAGAGAGAGAGAGAGAGAGAGAGAGAGAGAGATTGTGTTAGCGAGCGAAAGTAGTTAGTGTATCGATCGTTGGTGGTGAGAAAGACTGTTGGTATAAATGAGATTATTTGTTTATGTTTTAGTTATGTTACGACAGTGGTGAATGTCTTGGGTGAATGCTTTTTTTGATTGACTGCGTCCTGAGTCAGTTGTGTGAACGCTGGATTTATTATTTTTCTTTACCAGCGAGGAAGTGATTATTGATTTTCTGAGCCGTGATTCCTCCTTTGGAGAGGTTTTCTTAGAATGTAAAATTGATTGTTGACGACTTGGCCCGTAACAGAACTTGATAGAACTGGTCAGATTGATTTACTTGTTGACGACCTGGACCGAATGAACTTCCGATTATTGTTTTGAGGATTGCTGCTGATGATGATGATGATGATGAAGATGGTGATGACCCCGATCAGGGAATTAAATTAGCTGTGGCAAATTGCCGCCCGATAGACTGTTTAGCATAAAGCTGTGACAGTGGTAGTTTGCCATAAAAGACAGTTGGCAGTGTGGGACGACTGTATTGGTGTCCCTAAAATATATATATAAACATATATTTTGAGTTGGTGTGCGGTTTAGATTTAAGTTTGTTAGGGTTTTTTGCGTTTATTTGGATGGGGTTTATGGTATATATATAGTGTAAAGTTTTTGATGCTGGTGATTCTAGTTTAAAGTGTTAAGTTTTGATTAGTTTAAAGTTTTTTTTTGTGGATGGTTTGGTTTGATTTATTATAGTTTGTAAGAAATATATAGTTTTAAGGTCATGTTTTTGTTTTGTTTTTGTCCTTTTGTCCAAGAGTCCCGCTGCTGATAACGTAAGGGGAAAGGTTGTATTGAGGAGACATTGGTCTGTTTAGAGGGATTCAAGGGTGTGGGGGTTGTTTTTGCAACATCCCGCCACAATCCCAAAGATGTATACTGGTGAATGGCTGTAGGAAATTGAGGCCTTTTGAAATATCCAGTATTGTGATGCGAATCGTAAGTCGAACGGGTATTTTTCAATTTTATATTGTACAAAGTTTTCCCTTTCTGTGCTTTGAAAATTTGATGCATTTCTTAATAGTTATTAGGTATTTCAATTACCTGCTGCCTTCCCAAATGAGTTCCAGTTGTAATGAATAACATATCTTTAGCAGGATATCATAGTGCTTTTATGGGATTCCCCATTATTAAAAATGGCATCCCACGTTCCATGTCGGTCCTTTCCTTGCTGTATCTGGAAAAGAAAATAGTTATAATAAAAGAGTTATCATCCAATTTCAAAGGAATGATCACAAAATTTAGCTACCTAAACACATCGGCCAAATATTTGTCAACAAATATAATGCGGCAGCAATTTAGTTCTTAATGGCTAACAGTCCTACTAATGAAACCATATCTGACAATTAATGATAGCCAGAATATACCTTCAGGTTCTAATCGCTTACGTTAAGGTGATAGTGTGAGGCATATTATTGTAGATGTTTAGTACATATGATGGGCTGAATTGTGTAAAGATTTTTAAGTAATAACTGCATTGTATGACATAGTAAACAAGATTAGTTCAGATTAAATAAGGCAAGAGCTATGAAAGGCAGCTCTATTAGGAAAAGGACACTCCAAAATCAAACCATTTTTCTCCAGTCTTGGCTAGTGTCATAACCACTCGACCATGGTCACAGGGGGCTGTAGCACCCGTGGTAGGTACATAGTTATTATTATCGTTATTATTACTAGCCAAGCTACAACCCCAGTTGGAAAAGCAAGATGCTACAAGCCCAAGGGCTCCAATAGGGAAAAATGGCCAAGTGAGGAAAGGCAATAAGGATATAAATAAATGATGAGAACAAATTTACAATAAATCATTCTAAAAACGTCAAAACAGATATGTTATATATAAACAATAAAAAGACTCATGTCACCCTGGTCAACATAAAAACATTTGCTGTAAATTTGAACTTTTGAGGTTCTACTGATTCAACTACCCGATCAGGAAGATCCTTCCACAACTTGGTCACAGCTGGAATAAAACTTCTAGAATACTGTGTAGTATTAAGCCTCATGATGGAGAAGGCCTGGCTATTAGAATTAACTGCCTGCCTAGTATTTCGAACAGGATAGAGTTGTCCAGGGAGATCTGAATGTAAAGGATGGTCAGAATTATGAATAATCTTATGCAGCATGTATAATGAACTAATTGAACGACGATGCCAAAGATTAATATCTAGATCAGGAATAAGAACTTTAATAGACCATAAGTTTCTGTCCAACAAATTAAGATGAGAATCAGCAGCTGAAGACCAGACGGGAGAAAAATACTCAGAACAAGGTAGAATGAAAGAATTAAAACACTTCTTCAGGATAGATTGATCACCGAAAATCTTGTAAGACTTTCCCAATAAGCCAATTTTTTGTGCAATTGAAGAAGACACAGACCTAATGTGTTTCTCAAAAGTAAATTTTCTGTCGAGAATCACACCTAAAATTTTAAAAGTCATACAAATTTAAAGAAACATTATTAATACTGAGATTCAGATGTTGAGGAGCCACCGTCCTTGACCTTCTTACAATCATACTTTGAGTTTTGTTAGGATTCAACTTCATACCCCATAATTTGCACCATGCACTAATTCTAGCTAAATCTCTATTGAGGGATTCACCAAACCTAGATCTACATTCAGGGAATGGAATTGATGCAAAGAGAGTAGCATCATCTGCATATGCAACAAGCTTGTTTTCTACGCCAAACCACATGTCATGTGTATATAGTATGAAAAGTAATGAGCCAAGAACACTACCCTGTGGAACACCGGATATCACATTCCTATACTCATTATGGAGCCCATCAACAACTCTTTGAGATCTATTGCTTAGAAAATCAATAATAATGCTAAGAAACGACCCACCCACTTCCAACTGTTTGAGTTTGAAAATAAGGACCTCATGATTAACATGGTCAAATGCAGCACTAAAATCAAGGCCAATAATAGTAATAATAATAATGATAATAATATATATATATATATATATATATATATATATATATATATATATATATATATATATATATATATATATATATATATATATATATATATATATATATATAATATATACTGTATATATACACATACATACATATTATGTGCACATATACATACACATATATATAAGTATATATATGTATACTGCATATGTATGTATATATATATATATATATATATATATATATATATATATATATATATATATATATATATATATATATATATATATATATCACCCATAACTAGTCCACTGCAGGACAAAGGCCTCAGACATGTCCTTCCACTCCTGTCTGTTTATGGCCTTTCTATGTCAGTCTATATCAGTAATCTTTCTTAGTTCGTCAATCTATCGTTTTCTCTCCCTTACTAGTTTCATTTCTTTTGCAATCTTTAGGGACCCATTCTGCATTTCTTAATGTCCATCTATTGTGTGTCATTCTCATTATATGTCCTACCAATGTCCATTTCTTTTTCTTACAAGTTGTTAGAGTATCCACTATTTTAGTTTGCTCTCGCATCCATGTTGCTCTTTTTCTGTCTCTCAGTGTTATTACAATTATTATTCTTTCCATAGCTCTTTGAGTTGTAACTAGCTTATCTTCTAAGGCTTTGGTAAGGCTCCAAGTTTCTTATGCATTAGTTAATACCAGTAGGACCATCTCATTAAATACTTTTCCTTTTAGAGAAAGTGGCATTTTACTTTTCATAATCTCATTTTGTTTACCTAAAGTGCTCCATCCCATGCTTATCCTTCACTTTATTTTGGTCTTATGTCCTGTGGAAACACGTACTGTCTGTCCTAAGTATGTATATCCTCATTAACAATCTCTAGAGGCTCTTCCATAACTCTTATTTGTTGTCTCTGCATTTCCATTGAACATTATCTTAGTTTTACTCATATTCATTTTCAGTTCTACATTTCTGCTTTCTCTATTCAAATGTTCTATCATCTTTTGCTATTCCTTCCATGATTCACTAAAAAGATAAATGTCATCGGCAACATTTTCCCAATCTAAATTCCTAAAAACTTCTTCTAGACAGGCTGTGAATAATTTAGGAGAAATGGGGTCTCCCTGTCTCACTACTTTCTCAATCGGAATTTTCTCACTATCTTTATGTAGTTTTTAACCCTGGTGGGTCGTCCGCGACCTCGAGCATAAAAAAAAAAGAGGTTTTTCTCACGTGACTCACCCCCGTGACTGAATTTGTGGGTGATCGACCTGCAGTAGGTGTCTCGCCTACACGCTCTAGTAGTGTCCAGATGTGCATTGCTGTAGCTGTACTCCTTCCCCGATTTCTGAGACGTGTCGGGGTCGAGCGCGACCGAGTTTACCCTTCTAAGGTAATTTGCATAATTATCAAAGTTATTACGTATTATGAAATTGTCGTAGAATGGTGCAACTTGTATAGGTTATCAGTTGTGGAAAGTCTTGGTGGATTGTTTGGCTACCATGTGCATGATTTTTTTTTTTAGTTAAAATGTAGTTCATCACCACGAGGACCATTTTACCGCGAGTGGCCCTTTTTCATTTTTTTCATTTTTTTGCCAAGTCATTTTTCCGTAAGATATTGCCAAATAGTGTCGTAAAACTTTTGCTTTTTTAGTGTTGGAAAGTGTGTCTAGATGATCTGGCTACCCATGCGTGACTTTGTTTTTGTCAGATACGACGTAGTTATTGGTATATTGGGTATTTAACTGCGGTTGCCAATTTCTGTTTTTTTTTTCAATATTTGTAAAAATTTACTACGTAGTAAGGAATTGCCGTATATTATTGATTTTTTTTTTCATGTTTATGTGTTAGAAAGTGTGCCTTGATGGTTGGGCTAACACGTGCATGTCTTTTTTTTTTATCTGAGATGCCGTATATTAGAATGTTGGGCATTTTACCGCGAGTGCCTCTTTTTCATTTTTTTTCATTTTTTTGCCAAGTCATTTTTCTGTAAGATATTGCCAAATAGTGTCGTAAAACTTTGGCTTTTTTAGTATTGGAAAGTGTGTCTAGATGATCTGGCTACCCATGCGTGACTTTGTTTTTGTCAGATACGACGTAGTTATTGGTATATTGGGTATTTAACTGCGGTTGCCAATTTCTGTTTTTTTTTTTCAATATTTGTAAAAATTTACTACGTAGTAAGGAATTGCCGTATATTATTGATTTTTTTCATGTTTATGTGTTAGAAAGTGTGCCTTGATGGTTGGGCTAACACGTGCATGTCTTTTTTTTTATCTGAGATGCCGTATATTAGAATGTTGGGCATTTTTCCGCGAGTGCCCCTTTTTATTTGTTTTGCATTTTTTTGCTTAGTCATGTTACCGTAAGGAATTGGCAAGTAGTGTCGCAAAACTTATATTTTTATAGTGTTGGAAAGTGTTTCTAGATGATCTGGCTACCCATGCCTATTTTTTTTTAGCCAGATATAGCGTATATATAGGTATGTGTTCGATTTTCCTGTGATTGCCATTTTTTCGTTTTTTCCCATTTCTTTCAAAATTACTACGTACTAAGGAACTATCACAGAGTAATGATTCATTTAGATGTTTATTTGTCGGAAAATATGCCTTGATGGTTTGCCTAGCACGTGGCTGAAATTTTTTTCTTCTGAAATGCGTATAATAAAATGTTGGCCATTTTTCCGCGAGTGCCCCTTTTTATTTGTTTTTCATTTTTTTACTTAGTCATGTTACCGTAAGGAATTGGCAAGTAGTGTCGCAAAACTTATATTTTTATAGTGTTGGAAAGTGTTTCTAGATGATCTGGCTACCCATGCCTATTTTTTTTTAGCCAGATATAGCGTATATATAGGTATGTGTTCGATTTTCCTGTGATTGACATTTTTTCGTTTTTTCCCATTTCTTTCAAAATTACTACGTACTAAGGAACTATCACAGAGTAATGATTCATTTAGATGTTTATTTGTCGGAAAATATGCCTTGATGGTTTGCCTAGCACGTGGCTGAAATTTTTTTCTTCTGAAATGCGTATAATAAAATGTTGGCCATTTTTCCGCGAGTGCCCCTTTTTATTTGTTTTTCATTTTTTTACTTAGTCATGTTACCGTAAGGAATTGGCAAGAAGTGTCGCAAAACTTATATTTTTATAGTGTTGGAAAGTGTTTCTAGATGATCTGGCTACCCATGCCTATCTTTTTTTTAGCCAGATATGGCGTATATATAGGTATGTGTTCGATTTTCCTGTGATTGCCATTTTTTCGTTTTTTCCCATTTCTTTCAAAATTACTACGTACTAAGGAACTATCACAGAGTAATGATTCATTTAGATGTTTATTTGTCGGAAAATGTGCCTTGATGGTTTGCCTAGCACGTGGCTGAATTTTTTTTTTTCTGAAATGCCGTATATTAGAATGTTAGCCATTTTTCCGCGAGTGCCCCTTTTTATTTGTTTTGCATTTTTTTGCTTAGTCATGTTACCATAAGGAATTGGCAAGTAGTGTCACAAAACTTGTATTTTTATAGTGTTGGAAAGTGTTTCTAGATGATCTGGCTACCCATGCCTATCTTTATTTTTAGCCAGATATGGCGTATATATAGGTATGTGTTCCATTTTCCTGCGATTGCCACTTTTTCGTTTTTTCCCATTTCTTTCAAAATTACTACGTATTAAGGAACTATCACAGAGTAATGATTCCTCTAGATGTTTATTTGTCGGAAAATTTTGTTTACTTCTTTTTTGATTGAATATCATCAAATTTTTTTAGCTAAAATATTATATTGTTTTACATTTTTTTTTTCGATTTTATTTCCCTTCAAAAAAAATTTTTTGGGTCAGAATTTTAATTTTATAGTCGTAAAATAATCGACAATTATCCAGCAACCCACCATACAATTTTTATGCATATCCAAGAATAATTAGATTAGTAAATAACACATTGAAATTGACATACCCTTCATACATTTCAAGTGGCAGATTAGGGAGTCTGAGTCAGTGTGGTTGGCGGCCATTTTGTGGACATATCTGAAGCGTAAGTTGCCCTATCTATATATATTCTTGTTCCCTATAGAATTTGTGATATTTTGGTATATTTTTACCTGCATAAATATCATATTATATATTAAACATATGTATTTTTTTACGAAATTTCTAAATACTCAAAAAATTACCTTTAGATATGGCCCCTGATATAAATGTAATTTACAAAATAATGAAGATTTTTTTACATATTTCTATTTTAGGATAACATATGTTTATTCCCTAAAAAAATTAGCCACTTCCTATTTCATTTGGGTACCCAAAAAAATTCATGAAATTTGGACAAATTTTTTTGGCCAAAAAAAGTTACACTTTTTTTCTCATTTCAGATCTTCACCTCCATGGGTCTGACTTCATCCAAAATACATCAAGATGTGTCCTAAACATTCAAGAATCAATTCCTAAAAGGATTTGTGTATATATGTATAAACTTTTTTTATGAATTTTTATGTAAGGTCTTTTTTTTCTACTTAATTATTTAAAATATTTATAATAAATAGTTTTTCTGCAGATGAGTAGTATTTATCTTTACAGTTGTTTTAAGCATTCATTGAAGTTTTTTTTGGCAAAAGAAAAAAGGAGGTTACTGCAAGAACTGATTTTTCAAGAATTTTTTTTGGCGTCGGGGTCGCGCGCGTCCGAGTATACCCTTAAAGGGGTGTCCGAGGAGCGTACCTATCCAGGGTTAATATTGCCGTACTTCCTGTGTAGATATCTTCAAGTGTCCTAACTTGAGATTCTTCTATTCCATATTTCTGAAGGGCTTCCTGTATATATATATATATATATATATATATATATATATATATATATATATATATATATATATATATATATATATATATATATATATATATATATGTGCTACTATAGCGTGAGGTCTACTGCCGAATTAAGGCCGATTCACACGACCCGTTTTCTTTCCGACAGGCTGGCCGTCGGTTAAGCGGCGTCTAGGTTTCTTACGTGTATTCAAATGCAACTGTTCACACGACCCGTCAGGCAGACGGCGGCCCTCGGACGTCGCCCTTCCGAGGCAGCTCGGCTTTCTTCCCAAGAAACCCCGACCGGTTTGACGGACGTTAGCCACCCGTCCCAATCAGCGGGTGGATGATGTTTTGTGTGAACGAGGACCTGTATTGTACCCGTTCGTTTTGTGGCCTACAACCCCGACTTTTCCTCATAGTATAGACTCAGTCATAGAAATTAGTTAGTTTGTTGTTGACACCATGTAGGCTATTAGAGGTTAATTGAACTTTTTCAAGGGTATGAGGAGATGTTTGTCATGGCAATCAAGATGTATAGAAATAATTTACATAAATAAAAGATATGGAAAATGACTGGAGAGGCATTAAATAAAACAGGTAATTTATCGCAATTTTAATATTCTTGGCATAGTGCATAAAGCATTATGAAGTTGCATAACTTATTTTATCAACACAGTTATCAACCAACATTTTAAAGTGTCAAAATTATCGTAATTTACTCGGTCCTCACGTGACAGTCTAAGTAAACAATGAAAACTGCGCGCTGGTAAACGGATACGGAAC
This sequence comes from Palaemon carinicauda, assembly GCF_036898095.1. Classification (NCBI taxonomy): domain Eukaryota; kingdom Metazoa; phylum Arthropoda; class Malacostraca; order Decapoda; family Palaemonidae; genus Palaemon; species Palaemon carinicauda. The sequence goes on from NC_090758.1 coordinate 14,098,187, forward strand.
GCCTCGTGTGAATGTACAACATTTCGACGGCGGTTAGCCACCACCCAAGGCCCATAGGTTAGGTTAGGTTATTCTATGGGCCTTGCCACCACCCAGCCTGTCGGAAAGAAAACGGGTCGTGTGAATCGGCCTTTATTCGTCCCTCATAGATAAAACACATTTCATACATTTGTTTAAGCAATAAACACTTAATCTAAACATATCTTAGAAATGACTTAAATAGATTATTGGATTTCTAATATACATACACATACTCACTAATATTATACACACACACACACACACACACACACACATATATTCATGTCTCTGTAGATGCAATGGAACTTACTTGAAGTGAGGGTTAAAGTTATCGTAACATTAGGCAACACACCTCTGGCTCTTCTTGTAGATGACCACAGAACACCGTTCGAATGGAAGACAATTTACAAACAGTCTTTATAAACGTTTTTTCACTTGTAAAGAGAAACTTTTTGGCTAATTAATGGTGTTATTGTTAGCGAAATATTCGTTGTCAACGGCCACAGTTTCATCAGCTGACTGTGACTGACTGTGAGGAGTCTGGACCAGTGGTGCCGTTTTATCAAGAAGGAAATCCCACAGATTCCCACAAATTATTTTCAGGGTCCCACAAAATATCCCATGAATTTTTTTTTTTTTTCAAATTTATTGTAAATTCGATTTCCCTTGAATACATCATTCAGTAATAGGAAATCTATGTGCTCTGTATTTTCAAAAGATGTATAACTAAGATAAGTTTTTGAATTTCCTGCTTTATTTTGAAAATATACAGTAGGCCTACTGGCCAACAAAGGCTGTAGAGTGACACAATTACAATAATCCTTGGATAAAAAAAAAATATTCCTTAGAAATTGAGACAATGAGAATTAACATGTGCACGAAGAAAAGCAATAATCAATAATAGCTTGAAAGCCTAACCACAACAAATTAACATTAATATTCCTCTTCGTCCTCATGTGCTAAAGCCAGCAAATCACTGTTACATTCCTAGTATTCAATTACATCCTTAGCAAATTTTTTACCATATCAATAGGTGGCTCATAAGTTATACAAGTTTCATTTTGGAGCTTTAGGCCATGCCTTATTAACAAAATTGCCTCAACGCTCCATACAACTAGGCGGTTCCTCAACTTACTGTGTACTACGTTCATTTGAAAAAATATCCTCTCGACCGAGGCATTAGAGAATGGCAGTGAAAGAAGTGCTAAGGCCAAGAATGAAACATTAGGAAATCGTTTCTGGCCTGTTAAATTTATCTTTTCGTTAACTAATACCCAGAATGAAAAAAAAAAAAAAACATCTTTCATGCAATCATGAGGCCATTCTTCGAAGCATAAAGCTTTCATTCTCAACTTGGTCCATATCATTAAAAGTTGACTTTGGAGCTAATGAAGATATGTTATCTTTGCTCTGAGAGGTAGCATGTTCAGGGTGTAGTTTTCCCAACATTAATAAGTACTCGATATTTTCAGGAAGTCGCCTTTGTATTTCTTTAATCAACTCTACCACAAAAGTTCTGCATTGTTCTTTAACATACGTAATTTGAGTTTCTTTAAGAGTACATTTTAATACAGCTGTTCTAAACTCAAATCCAAAATTAATAACAGACACCGGCATCATATAATCTAAGAATTTTAGCCCAGTATGTTGTTCAACTGGACACTTTGCAAGATGAGTAGGCTCTACAATTATTTGCATTATATTTCTATACATGTTCAATAAATCTTGAGTTAATTTCGTAACATCAGCCCTTTTAGCTTGGAAGAGCTTATTTACCCCGACTACTTCCTTCAACACCTTCCTAACAAACACGAAAAATAGTTCATTATGAGAGTCTTTATAAGCATCTCTCAATACTTGTGCCATGTGACAACGTTCTGTAGATGCTGCTACCTGAAAATGAAGTCTCAGTGCATCCTATTGGTCAATAACAACACTCAGAGCCTCTAACCGCGCTAACCAACTAGTTTCTGACATCCCTGGTATCTTTTTGGGGTTTTACTCTCGAGAGTCTGGTAGATTTCATTATATTTCTGAATACGTTTGGGACTATTCGAAAACCAATTATGTGACTCACGAATAATGAACCCTAACGCTATTGGAAGCACTTCAGAGGCTTTGCTGGTGGCAGTAAGATGTAGAGAATGACAGATACACCTTCACTAATTTAGAGTGCTTTTTACTTTATTTGTGACCAACACTAGACTTGATATATGCTTGGAAGACAGAGCCAGTACAAATCTTGCAGCGAGCTTTTGTTGAATCCCCTTCTGCAGGCTATGTATGTATGTATATATATATATATATATATATATATATATATATATATATATATATATAATATATATATATATATATATATATATATATATATATATATATATAATATATATATATATATATATATATATATATATATATATATATATTAATGACAAATCGCTGGAACATGCGATGTCTCAAGATGACAGCAGGCCGGGAGGAAAAAGGAAACGAAGATTGGACAAGCGCTTTCGTGTTATTATTACACCTCTTCACGGTCTTATGGTTTAAAAATACAATTAGAATACAAAGAAACCTCTGTGGTGACGTAAAACAGAAGAAATTAGCAAATTACAAATTACTTAAATTTGCTAATTTCTTCTGTTTTACGTCACCACAGAGGTTTATTTGTATTCTAATTGTATTTTTAAACCATAAGACCGTGAAGAGGTGTAATAATAACACGAAAGCGCTTGTCCAATCTTCGTTTCCTTTTTCCTCCCGGCCTGCTGTCATATATATATATATATATATATATATATATATAGAGAGAGAGAGAGAGAGAGAGAGAGAGAGAGAGAGAGAGAGAGAGAGAGAGAGAGAGAGAGAGAGAGAGAGAGATATTTCTTTTATAGAGTGGTAGATCGATGGATTATTTCCTACATATTTTGAATTCGTTGACAGATAGACATTCGTTAACAACAACACTGAAGATTATGAAGATAAGTAAACTGACCAGACTTTTTTTTTCAATCTGGGAGCGTTGCAATTATCGAGATAATCCTATTAAGGGCTTAGTTAACTCAAACCAAAAGAAAAGCGATGTGGAACGGGAAAGAAGGGAATATTTCTGCCGATGTATCATTCGTATTATTGTGGAATAAGTGGTCATACACACCAAAAAGAGAATCAGACAAAAATAAATAAGTAGTATAAGATTAATAAATATAACTTTTTCATGGTAGTAACAATTCCAAACTATACTTCCCTACCCAAAATGAATTTTTTTGGAAATATATTTTACATTTGCTAATATCAATAGAAATGAAACTTATTAAAATTATCTATTAGTCCACAAAAAATCCCACAAAAAAATCTTACCCCACAACTACTCCCTAGAAGCCTCATTTCCTCCCTATATTTAGGGAGTAATCCCATGAAACGGTAAAACTGGTGACTGGTCGGGACCTGGGAGGACAGAATCTGTCGGTTGGCCTTGAACAGACAAAATTATCGATGCCATATTATCTACTTTATTTAATATCTAAGAAATATCTCCTTTTCAAACCTTTTATTGTTTCTTTTATTTAAATAAGCTTTCATATACAGCCATTGTTAATCTGGTTAGAAAATAGATATGTATTTTGATGTTTATAAATGAAAGAATATCAGGATGCTTGGCACCACCTTGGAATGTTTTGTTCTTAATATTCGAACATCCACGAAATTCATGCATCCAAAGGTTTCTTTCGTAACACTAGGATCATAGGATGCCCGGCTTTAGCAATGTGCCTGGATGCCCAAAGGGAGTCATTTTGACTGCCATAGGATTGTTTTAGTTATTTCAGGAAATAATTAGTTTTCTATCATTTCTTTTTATTGTTATAACCAGTTTTATATACAAACAATGTAACATTATTGTGATCAATGTTCTTTTGTTAGAAATACTTATAATCAAATTTAGTTACCCACATGGATGCCCACGGAGAGTCATTTTGACTCCTATATATTTTCAACCTTAATTATGTAAATAAAAGTTTATATATTGATTCTTATATTCATTGTTACATAAATAAAGAGTAATTTTATTCAGTTGTAGGTCTCATAATATTGGTCTTAGGAAAAAAGGATAAACGTTTGATTGAGCTGATAGATCTTTTGTTTTTACTATATTATTTGGAATACCCTTTGTATTCCAATGTATACAGGAATGAAGAAACTGAAAAAACATCTGGAAAATAAAGTGGTAGATATCCTAGTAATCATACAATAGGCGAACACATGAATATCCTTTTGGATATATTCCAGATCACATTTTTTACACATATGTTCAACTTTTGAGGTGCAGGTCCCACAAAGATTTTTCACATCTCGTCCTACTTACTACTGTACGGTTTTTCTTGCAATGAGCCTTCACTTGGCAGTATTTCTTTAGGTCTCTGCTTTGATCTTTGTTTTCTCCATTTCACTGATTTCCCTCTGATCCAATTTCTTCCTTGACTGTATATTTATATTTGCTAATTCTTCGGATAGTTGTTCTAGGAATTCTTTCCCGGTAATTTTTTCTTTTGTCTCTTCTTTGTAGATAACCCATGCATTTATAGCTGCCAGGTCTAAGGTTGTTTGGAAGGAATGAATAGGCCATCGCCTTGTGCACGTCCTCACTGAATACTTTTGACCCTTTTGGTCCAAAATGTTCCCTCTATATTTTGTTTCGTTGTAAAATTTGATTGTTTCCGGTGTTTTCTTGGCATTATTTTCTAAAGAAACATCTTGATGGAGAGTGCTAAGAACTGCAACTTTTTTTTTTTTGAGTTTTCCCTGATAAAATTGTTTCCGGTGTTTTCTTGGCATTATTTTCTAAATAAACATCTTGATGGAGAGTGCTAAGAACTGCAACTTTTTTTTTTTTTGAGTTTTCCCTGATAAAATTGTTTCCGGTGTTTTCTTGGCATTATTTTCTAAAGAAACATCTTGATGGAGAGTGCTAAGAACTGCAACTTTTTTTTTTTTGAGTTTTCCCTGATAAAATTGTATCCGGTGTTTTCTTGGCATTATTTTCTAAAGAAACATCTTGATGGAGAGTGCTAAGAACTGCAACTTTTTTTTTTTTGAGTTTTCCCTGATAAAATTGTTTCCGGTGTTTTCTTGGCATTATTTTCTAAAGAAACATCTTGATGGAGAGTGCTAAGAACTGCAACTTTTTTTTTTTTTGAGTTTTCCCTGATAAAATTGTTTCCGGTGTTTTCTTGGCATTATTTTCTAAAGAAACATCTTGATGGAGAGTGCTAAGAACTGCAACTTTTTTTTTTTTGAGTTTTCCCTGATAAAATTGTATCCGGTGTTTTCTTGGCATTATTTTCTAAAGAAACATCTTGATGGAGAGTGCTAAGAACTGCAACTTTTTTTTTTTTGAGTTTTCCCTGATAAAATTGTATCCGGTGTTTTCTTGGCATTATTTTCTAAAGAAACATCTTGATGGAGAGTGCTAAGAACTGCAACTTTTTTTTTTTTGAGTTTTCCCTGATAAAATTGTATCCGGTGTTTTCTTGGCATTATTTTCTAAAGAAACATCTTGATGGAGAGTGCTAAGAACTGCAACTTTTTTTTTTTTGAGTTTTCCCTGATAAAATTGTATCCGGTGTTTTCTTGGCATTATTTTCTAAAGAAACATCTTGATGGAGAGTGCTAAGAACTGCAACTTTTTTTTTTTTGAGTTTTCCCTGATAAAATTGTATCCGGTGTTTTCTTGGCATTATTTTCTAAAGAAACATCTTGATGGAGAGTGCTAAGAACTGCAACTTTTTTTTTTTTGAGTTTTCCCTGATAAAATTGTATCCGGTGTTTTCTTGGCATTATTTTCTAAAGAAACATCTTGATGGAGAGTGCTAAGAACTGCAACTTTTTTTTTTTGAGTTTTCCCTGATAAAATTGTATCCGGTGTTTTCTTGGCATTATTTTCTAAAGAAACATCTTGATGGAGAGTGCTAAGAACTGCAACTTTTTTTTTTTTGAGTTTTCCCTGATAAAATTGTATCCGGTGTTTTCTTGGCATTATTTTCTAAAGAAACATCTTGATGGAGAGTGCTAAGAACTGCAACTTTTTTTTTTTTGAGTTTTCCCTGATAAAATTGTATCCGGTGTTTTCTTGGCATTATTTTCTAAAGAAACATCTTGATGGAGAGTGCTAAGAACTGCAACTTTTTTTTTTTGAGTTTTCCCTGATAAAATTGTTTCCGGTGTTTTCTTGGCATTATTTTCTAAATAAACATCTTGATGGAGAGTGCTAAGAACTGCAACTTTTTTTTTTTTGAGTTTTCCCTGATAAAATTGTTTCCGGTGTTTTCTTGGCATTATTTTCTAAAGAAACATCTTGATGGAGAGTGCTAAGAACTGCAACTTTTTTTTTTTTGAGTTTTCCCTGATAAAATTGTATCCGGTGTTTTCTTGGCATTATTTTCTAAAGAAACATCTTGATGGAGAGTGCTAAGAACTGCAACTTTTTTTTTTTTGAGTTTTCCCTGATAAAATTGTATCCGGTGTTTTCTTGGCATTATTTTCTAAAGAAACATCTTGATGGAGAGTGCTAAGAACTGCAACTTTTTTTTTTTTTGAGTTTTCCCTGATAAAATTGTATCCGGTGTTTTCTTGGCATTATTTTCTAAAGAAACATCTTGATGGAGAGTGCTAAGAACTGCAACTTTTTTTTTTTTGAGTTTTCCCTGATAAAATTGTATCCGGTGTTTTCTTGGCATTATTTTCTAAAGAAACATCTTGATGGAGAGTGCTAAGAACTGCAACTTTTTTTTTTTTGAGTTTTCCCTGATAAAATTGTATCCGGTGTTTTCTTGGCATTATTTTCTAAAGAAACATCTTGATGGAGAGTGCTAAGAACTGCAACTTTTTTTTTTTTTGAGTTTTCCCTGATAAAATTGTTTCCGGTGTTTTCTTGGCATTATTTTCTAAAGAAACATCTTGATGGAGAGTGCTAAGAACTGCAACTTTTTTTTTTTTGAGTTTTCCCTGATAAAATTGTATCCGGTGTTTTCTTGGCATTATTTTCTAAAGAAACATCTTGATGGAGAGTGCTAAGAACTGCAACTTTTTTTTTTTTGAGTTTTCCCTGATAAAATTGTATCCGGTGTTTTCTTGGCATTATTTTCTAAAGAAACATCTTGATGGAGAGTGCTAAGAACTGCAACTTTTTTTTTTTTGAGTTTTCCCTGATAAAATTGTATCCGGTGTTTTCTTGGCATTATTTTCTAAAGAAACATCTTGATGGAGAGTGCTAAGAACTGCAACTTTTTTTTTTTTGAGTTTTCCCTGATAAAATTGTATCCGGTGTTTTCTTGGCATTATTTTCTAAAGAAACATCTTGATGGAGAGTGCTAAGAACTGCAACTTTTTTTTTTTTGAGTTTTCCCTGATAAAATTGTATCCGGTGTTTTCTTGGCATTATTTTCTAAAGAAACATCTTGATGGAGAGTGCTAAGAACTGCAACTTTTTTTTTTTTTGAGTTTTCCCTGATAAAATTGTTTCCGGTGTTTTCTTGGCATTATTTTCTAAAGAAACATCTTGATGGAGAGTGCTAAGAACTGCAACTTTTTTTTTTTTGAGTTTTCCCTGATAAAATTGTATCCGGTGTTTTCTTGGCATTATTTTCTAAAGAAACATCTTGATGGAGAGTGCTAAGAACTGCAACTTTTTTTTTTTTGAGTTTTCCCTGATAAAATTGTATCCGGTGTTTTCTTGGCATTATTTTCTAAAGAAACATCTTGATGGAGAGTGCTAAGAACTGCAACTTTTTTTTTTTTGAGTTTTCCCTGATAAAATTGTATCCGGTGTTTTCTTGGCATTATTTTCTAAAGAAACATCTTGATGGAGAGTGCTAAGAACTGCAACTTTTTTTTTTTTGAGTTTTCCCTGATAAAATTGTATCCGGTGTTTTCTTGGCATTATTTTCTAAAGAAACATCTTGATGGAGAGTGCTAAGAACTGCAACTTTTTTTTTTTTGAGTTTTCCCTGATAAAATTGTATCCGGTGTTTTCTTGGCATTATTTTCTAAAGAAACATCTTGATGGAGAGTGCTAAGAACTGCAACTTTTTTTTTTTTGAGTTTTCCCTGATAAAATTGTATCCGGTGTTTTCTTGGCATTATTTTCTAAAGAAACATCTTGATGGAGAGTGCTAAGAACTGCAACTTTTTTTTTTTTGAGTTTTCCCTGATAAAATTGTATCCGGTGTTTTCTTGGCATTATTTTCTAAAGAAACATCTTGATGGAGAGTGCTAAGAACTGCAACTTTTTTTTTTTTGAGTTTTCCCTGATAAAATTGTATCCGGTGTTTTCTTGGCATTATTTTCTAAAGAAACATCTTGATGGAGAGTGCTAAGAACTGCAACTTTTTTTTTTTTGAGTTTTCCCTGATAAAATTGTATCCGGTGTTTTCTTGGCATTATTTTCTAAAGAAACATCTTGATGGAGAGTGCTAAGAACTGCAACTTTTTTTTTTTTGAGTTTTCCCTGATAAAATTGTATCCGGTGTTTTCTTGGCATTATTTTCTAAAGAAACATCTTGATGGAGAGTGCTAAGAACTGCAACTTTTTTTTTTTTGAGTTTTCCCTGATAAAATTGTATCCGGTGTTTTCTTGGCATTATTTTCTAAAGAAACATCTTGATGGAGAGTGCTAAGAACTGCAACTTTTTTTTTTTTGAGTTTTCCCTGATAAAATTGTATCCGGTGTTTTCTTGGCATTATTTTCTAAAGAAACATCTTGATGGAGAGTGCTAAGAACTGCAACTTTTTTTTTTTTGAGTTTTCCCTGATAAAATTGTATCCGGTGTTTTCTTGGCATTATTTTCTAAAGAAACATCTTGATGGAGAGTGCTAAGAACTGCAACTTTTTTTTTTTTGAGTTTTCCCTGATAAAATTGTATCCGGTGTTTTCTTGGCATTATTTTCTAAAGAAACATCTTGATGGAGAGTGCTAAGAACTGCAACTTTTTTTTTTTTGAGTTTTCCCTGATAAAATTGTATCCGGTGTTTTCTTGGCATTATTTTCTAAAGAAACATCTTGATGGAGAGTGCTAAGAACTGCAACTTTTTTTTTTTTGAGTTTTCCCTGATAAAATTGTATCCGGTGTTTTCTTGGCATTATTTTCTAAAGAAACATCTTGATGGAGAGTGCTAAGAACTGCAACTTTTTTTTTTTTGAGTTTTCCCTGATAAAATTGTTTCCGGTGTTTTCTTGGCATTATTTTCTAAAGAAACATCTTGATGGAGAGTGCTAAGAACTGCAACTTTTTTTTTTTTGAGTTTTCCCTGATAAAATTGTTTCCGGTGTTTTCTTGGCATTATTTTCTAAAGAAACATCTTGATGGAGAGTGCTAAGAACTGCAACTTTTTTTTTTTTGAGTTTTCCCTGATAAAATTGTATCCGGTGTTTTCTTGGCATTATTTTCTAAAGAAACATCTTGATGGAGAGTGCTAAGAACTGCAACTTTTTTTTTTTTGAGTTTTCCCTGATAAAATTGTATCCGGTGTTTTCTTGGCATTATTTTCTAAAGAAACATCTTGATGGAGAGTGCTAAGAACTGCAACTTTTTTTTTTTTGAGTTTTCCCTGATAAAATTGTATCCGGTGTTTTCTTGGCATTATTTTCTAAAGAAACATCTTGATGGAGAGTGCTAAGAACTGCAACTTTTTTTTTTTTGAGTTTTCCCTGATAAAATTGTATCCGGTGTTTTCTTGGCATTATTTTCTAAAGAAACATCTTGATGGAGAGTGCTAAGAACTGCAACTTTTTTTTTTTTGAGTTTTCCCTGATAAAATTGTTTCCGGTGTTTTCTTGGCATTATTTTCTAAAGAAACATCTTGATGGAGAGTGCTAAGAACTGCAACTTTTTTTTTTTTGAGTTTTCCCTGATAAAATGTAAGAGTCATGTCACCGGACTTGTAAAGCTTGGTAGAATACAAATTATCTTTCGTGGTTCTCACTGTCGCAGGCACCTCTCTTCTTATCTTATTCATGGTCCCTATGATACTGGTTACCTTTATCTTTAGTTGCTTGGCTAAGTTGACCGTTGTAAAATAATTATCTGTTGTGACATTTCTCCCTTTGTTCAAATAAGGATCCATTAGTCTCATGACCACATAATCACTAACTCTCTTCTGTAGCACGATGCTCTTCTTTAACTACATAAGGAAATCCATTCACCAGATATTTACTCTCCTTATCTACAGCTAACCAGTACTTCTGACCGTATTTATCAGGCTTTGATGCCATAAATTGTGTAAAAGGGCATCGTGCCTTACTAGGAAAGAGCTGCTCGTCAATAGTTATATTAGGCCCCGGTTTGTAGCAAGCAATGCTGTTATCTATAAATCTATTCCATTCTGTAGAAAATAATACAAATTTGTCAGTTTTGAGTCTCTTTGAACGTGTAGATTTATAGTCAAATCGCAAAAACCGTAGAATTTCACAGAATATGTTTCTTGACATAGCTTGCTTGCATAGTGGAATACCCACCTCATTTATCTCTCAAAAGGCTATGCACGGGTCTGTCATTCTTACATACTACTCCTCGGGCATTCATAATACCAATAAATGCTTCGTTCTTCCTCAATTAGAGAGGAATTTTGGCTTATATTCTGTCTGTGAGCTTCAATTTTTGATGTGCTTTATTATGAATTTGTCAATCATTAGTCGCCATGCACTTGCTGGGCTACCAACAGTGATACATCTTTTTGCATGGCCTGTAGGTCCTGGCATTTCTCGTAAAATATTTTGTTCAGACCGTCTGCCACCTGAGCATTTATCAGCCAGAATTTGCTTCCACTATATACCCTCCGAAGCGACAATATCTTACAAAATACACTCATCTGTTTCTTTATTTGTAATGAAATGAACAGTTGAACAAGCATTAGGCTCTGCAACTTCTGCCAGATGTATGAATGTTGCATTCATACAAGGATAATAAAAATGAGGAGAGAAAGTATGTAGTCATTCGATGAATATCAGTAAAATGCAAAATGTTATGTTTTTTTTTGAAAATTGCCAGTAGAAAATTTACTTGAATCACAAGGAAATTAGAAAATAGTGAAAGCAAAACATTTATTAGCTTGTAGTAAAGCAAAAATTATCTTATAATCTTCAACATATGATGTAAGATTATTTGAAAAGGGGATTCATGTGATTTAAGAAGAGTTTCACAGAAAGGAGTCAAAATGACTCCTTTGGGCATCCATTACATCATCTGAAAAAATGATATCTAAAGTAATCCGGTAAACTTTTCTAGGATTGTAGGATGTAATACACTCAAAATCAATAAAAGTTACAAAAGGATTCGTAAAAATATATGGAGGAACCGAGCCGGGAGTTATTTGAATAGTAGCAAGGAGTCAAAATGACTCCATCGGGCATTCTAGTGTTAAGTCCTGTTATCGTACCAGTTTGTATAACTTTCCTATTTTAATGTTTTCATTTCTTCCTATTTTTAAGATTATAAACATATTTTGAAATTGGTTTGCAGTGTTTTGAGGTTTAAAGGTCGCTCGTGAATGGCAGAGGCAAGGGACAGTGACATTGTCCTATCAAGCAGGACAATGCCCTAGAGACTGACCATATATTATATGATCAGCGCCCAACCCCCCTCTCCACCCAAGCTTGGACCAGGGAGGGCCAGGTAATGGTTGCTGATGACTCAACGGTTTTTAATAATATTTGCATATTATTTACAGTGCACTCTTTGAGAAAGACAATCTTGGAAAAGACAGGAAGTGGGGGGGGGGGAATGACATCATTACAAATGGCGAAAGGGGTGCATGGGACATGCATTTGTAATGATGTCATTCCCCCCCCCCCACTTCCTGTCTTTTCCAAGATTGTCTTTCTCAAAGACTGCACTGTAAATAATATGCAAATATTATTAAAAACCGTTTTTTTTTTTAATATATTATACATTTACAGCTTTACATGGATTATTTTCATAATGGAATATTACAAATGATATGCTTATTGAAAATATCGATGGATATATAAAACTTGAATAAAAGTAAAATATTTTTTTTTTTATTTAGAAGAATTACTTAACAGGCCAAACTGGAGCTAATGCAATAAACAAAAAGTTCGATAGGGTAAGAAGATATTATAAATCTGTAATTAATTTTATTAAGAAGATTACAGTTCATCGATTGATGAAACCTGTGATTGTTTTTTCTTAGCCAATTCTGGGATACGAGGATGAGTGCTTGAAAGGGCCCAACGCAGGTCATTTTCTACCTCTAATCTACTGCACTGCTTTGTTTTAATTTGTCACAGAGTTGAAAAGCCTGACTCACAAAGATATGTCGATACAAACGGAAGTAATACACAGATATCCATTTTTGCCACTTTTGGGTAGGAGTCTCACATCAGAGGCCAAAATTGTTATTGATTTCTCATCGAACATATCTCTTACACCCGAATCAGTTTTTAACTCCAAAAACTTTTATTGACAATCATCAGGAACTTTTTCAACTGACAGTTTGAAGGGATTTCTGACCAAATCCAACTCATCATCACTAAGTTCGGGAATATATCGTCTGAATTCATTTTCCAGTCCTGTCAAAATCTGCAAAATTTCATTTTTTATAAATGTGGAAGCACCTTGTCTTCACCACAAACATCAAGAATGGATGAGAGTTTGTCAAACATTGCTACATTTTTTGCATTTACCCTTCTCTTCCAATTTTCAAGCTTGCTCATGAAAGCTTTCAAGGCATCTACGAATTTTATAATGTTTGTATTCCTTCCTTGCATCTGAAGATTCAGTTTATTCAGTTGCTCAAATATATCAACCAAATAGGTAAAACTCCTGATCCATTCCTAATCATTCAGCCAGGCAGGAAATTCTGTTTTACCTTGCACTTCAAAAAACAATTGGAGCTCATCTCTAAGGTCAAATACTCGGTCAGTTATATTTCCTCTTGACAGCCAACGAACATTTGTGTGAAAAAATATGTGTTTTTTCACACGCACAAATACTTGAATTACAAGACAATAGAAATAGGTAATGAAATAATAAATACATGAAATTGTAGCTCTGAGTGAGCGGAATAAATGTATACAGTTAGCCACAGTGTGGCGAAAGGAGAATTTAGATAAAATAGAGAATTCGGTGAAATTGCTGGACGACGGAGGAAGTGATGTCCTTACAAGGAAACGAAGCTAGTTTTTTATTACCACTCAAGTCTTGTAACTTTTCCTATTCTACATTGTGTCTTGATAAAGATTTGCTTGTACCAAATCTTTTTCAAGCAGACATTTAGACCAGTTTCTATCTCTATTCTCTTATTCTATCTAGAAGATGGACTATGTAGAGGGAAAAGGTGTAACTTTTCCTATTCTGCATTGTCTCTTGATAAACACTTGGTACAGGCAAATCTTCATCAAGAGACAATGCAGAATAGGAAAAGTTACACCTTTTCCCTCTACATAGTCCATCTTCTAGATAGAATAAGAGAATAGAGATAGAAAATGGTCTAAATGTCTGCTTGAAAAAGATTTGGTACAAGCAAATCATCAAGAGACAATGCAGAATAGGAAAAGTTACACCTTTTCCCTCTACATAGTCCATCTTCTAGATAGAAATAAGAGAATAGAGATAGAAAATGGTCTAAATGTCTGCTTGAAAAAGATTTGGTACAGGCAAATCTTTATCAAGAGACAATGCAGAATAGGAAAAGTTACACCTTTTCCCTCTACATAGTCCATCTTCTAGATAGAAATAAGAGAATAGAGATAGAAAATGGTCTAAATGTCTGCTTGAAAAAGATTTGGTACAAGCAAATCATCAAGAGACAATGCAGAATAGGAAAAGTTACACTTTTTCCCTCTACATAGTCCATCTTCTAGATAGAATAAGAGAATAGAGATAGAAACTGGTCTAAATGTCTGCTTGAAAAAGATTTGGTACAAGCAAATCTTTATCAAGACACAATGTAGACTAGGAAAGGTTACACCTTTTCCCTCTACATAGTCCATCTTCTAGATAGAATAAGAGAATAGAGATAGAAACTGGTCTAAATGTCTGCTTGAAAAAGATTTGGTACAAGCAAATCATCAAGAGACAATGCAGAATAGGAAAAGTTACACTTTTTCCCTCTACATAGTCCATCTTCTAGATAGAATAAGAGAAAAGAGATAGAAAATGGCCTAAATGTCTGCTTGAAAAAGATTTGGTACAAGCAAATCATCAAGAGACAATGCAGAATAGGAAAAGTTACACCTTTTCCCTCTACATAGTCCATCTTCTAGATAGAATAAGAGAATAGAGATAGAAAATGGCCCAAATGTCTGCTTGAAAAAGATTTGGTACAAGCAAATATTTATCAAGACAATGCAGAATAGGAAAAGTTACACCTTTTTCCTCTACATAGTCCATCTTCTAGATAGAATGAGAATAGAGATAGAAACTGGTCCAAATGTCTGCTTGAAAAAGATTTGGTACAAGCAAATCTTCATCAAGAGACGATGTAGACTAGAAAAACTAGACCATATACCTCTTCTTAGTCCAAATTCTAGAGAGAAATAAGAGCATAGACCTAGAATCTAGACCACTTGTCAACCTGACAAAGATTTGGTACAGGCAAATCTTCACCAAGAGACAATGCAGAATAGAAAAACTAGATCATATACCTCTTCCCTATCCATCCTCTAGACATATTAATGGCTAGATTGTTTTTTTTTTTTCTTAGGTTGTCTTTTTAGTTCCCCCAAGTCCAATGACTCCCTCGTGGTATAATTATAACGATTTGTTTAATAGCCATCAGGTTGCTTTTTGGTTTCTTGTTCTGATATTGACCCACTAACTTTTTTTTTCTTGCATTCTGCTTGCTCTGCTAATTCAACCTTGGTTGCAAGGTCCTCTGACAAAATCTTGTCTTCAATTCGACTCTTCATTGTTCTCAGTGTCTCCTTGTTGGCTATTGTAGAATTTCCCTGGGTCTTGGTGACTCGATCCGTTCCCTGGGTCTTGGAGACTCGATATGTTCCCTGGGTCTTGGGGACTCGATCCGTTCCCTGGGTCTTTGGGACTCGATCCGTTCCCTGGGTCTTGGGGACTCGATCAGTTCCCTGGGTCTTGCGGACTCGATCCGTTCCCTGCGCTTGGTTGGCACTGGGCTCTTTCTCAATGCACTAGCTAATTTCAATCCTAGCCAACGCCCTCTGGACTTCGAGTCCGCTGACTTTCTTCAGGCAGTCCACATGGCCCGCCAGATGCCATTCCAGGGCGAAATTTTTCTATTCAAATCTCAGGTGCTTTAAATTCGCCTTCAGTAACTCTCTTAATCTTGGAACAATATCACTATTGTGGTATCTTCTTGTTTCTGTTCGTCCTCCTTGTCATTGCCTCCATGGTCATTTTGTACTTCTATCTTATCCTTCTGTTTATTGGTTTCTTGCTGGAATTTTATGTACCATAAGTCTTCTTTCAATCTAATATTTTCCGCCTGCAATGAGGTCACTTTTGTATGGTAAAATACTATTTTGTGATGAAGTTCTTTCATTTTTTCCTGATATTGTGCGTCCCTTTCTTTTATCTTATTTCTCAGCAGTTCAATTTCATCATTATCTTTGTGTGACGATTGTATCGCTTTGCCGACGTCTATGTAATACACAAGATCACTGTTCTTCAAAGCTTCGAACTCTTTTATCACTTGTCTTCTTTGACCACTTCGAACCCGAATCTCCATACAGGCTGAGTGAACATGTTTTTTTAGTTTGTTTATTATTTGCTGATCTATCACAGATTGTTTGTTTTTTTCTGTGACAACTCTGACTAGTTCATTGATTTCAGTTTGCTTATTTGCCAGATCTTCATTGTATCTCTTTGTTAGGGTAGCGTTGTCTTGCTGTAGTGTTTCATTTACTGACATTAGGATTTCCAAGTTTCCTTTACTTTCTACATTTTGAGCCTCAGCTGCTGTCACTTTCTCATGTAGCAATACTCGTTGCTTTTCAAGTGAGTCTATTACCTCATTTTTCCCTTTGAGAGCTTCTAGTAAACCGTTGGCTTGTAGTGCAAGCTCAGCTATCTGATTATTCATAGCTGCTTCTATTTCCTGGTGGTGTATTGTCAGGGAATCTTTTTCCTCCAGTTCGGCCTCCAGATCGAAGACTCCTTCTTGAAGTTTGGAGATTTTCCCTTTCAATTCTGTTACTTCAGCTGCGTGTTCTTCGCGCATAATCTTCTCCCGATCAGCCACTAAATTTTCTTGTTTTGTAAAATGGTCTATTGTCAATTGAGCTTCTTCCAGTAGTTTAGATTTCTCTTGGAGAATTGTTTCCAACTTCAAAATTTCCAGCTGGTCTTTTGTCACCTCTTCATCCT
>NC_090758.1:14119565-14344565 GCF_036898095.1 Palaemon carinicauda
TATTATTATTATTATTATTATTATTGTTATTATTATTATTATCATTATTATTATTATTATTACTTGCCAAGGTACAACCCTAGTTGGGAAAGCAGGATGCTATAAACCCAGGGGCTCCAACAGGGAAAATAGCCAAGTAAGGAAAGGGAACAAGGAAAAATTAAATTTTTAAGGGTAATAAATATCTCCTATATAAACTATAGAAACTTTAACAAAACAAGAGGAAGGGAAACAAGACAGAACAGCGTGCCTAAGTGTACCCTCAAGCAAGAGAACTCTAACCCAAGACAGTGGAAGACCATGGTACAGAGTCTATGGCCCTACCCAAGACTAGAGAACAATGGTTTGATTTTGAAGTGTCCTTCTCTTAGAAGAGTTGCTGCCCATAGCTAAACAGTCTCTTTTACCCTTAACAAGAGGAAATTGGCCACTGAACAATTAAAGTGCTGTAAATCCCTTGGGTGAAGAAGAATTGTTTTGGTAATCTCAGTGTTGTCAGGTGTATGAGGACAGAGGAGAATAAGTAAATAGGCCAGACTATTTGCTGTGTAGGAAGGCAAGGGGAAAATGAACCATAATCAGAGAGAAGGATCTAATGTAGTAATGTCTGGCCAGTCAAAAGACCCCATAACTCTCTAGCGTTAGTATCTCAATGGGTGGCAACATAGATACGAGAGCAAACTAAAGTAGAGGATATTCTAACAACTTGTAAGAAAAAAAAATGGGATATGGAGAGGACATATAATGAGAATGACAAATAATAGATGGAAATTAAGAATAACAGAACGGGTCCCTAGAGATTGTAAAAGAAGCAATGTAAGTTAAGAAGACGATTGATTGACAAACTAAGAAAGTCTGTGGGTGTGGACTGGCTCAGAAAGACTATAAACAGAAATAAGTGGAAGGACATGGCCGAGGTGGCAGCATCACAGGGCAGATCCCTAGACGATCGAAGTAATAGGCGTAGGGTATCGCATCACGTTCATTCAATCACTCCCTCCTCTGACTCGGGATCCAATTCCATTAAGCTTCTATGCATGCAAAGGGATCCATAAAGGTGCTGGCCCTCCGGGCTGAAGTCCAGACCATGCTGCAGAGGAGGTAGTGGACAGGTCTCCAGGTTTTTAGTCGACTCTTTCTTGTGAAAAAGGCATCTAGTGACTGGACACCAGTCAGTGATCTCTCACCCCTGAACAAATTTCCCCAACAGACTCCGTTCAGGAGGGAGATGGCAGACACGGTGATCCAGGCTGTTCAACCAAGGGACTTCATGTGCACATTGGATCTCAAGGACGCAAAATTCCAGATCCCAATCCATACATCTTCCAGGAAGTATCTCAGATTCATATACATGAACAAAAGATACCAGTTCAAAGTTCTCTGTTTCGGTCTCGCAACTGCACCACGGATCTTCAGCCCTGGTATCATCTTGGGCTCACAAGAACGGCACTCGTCTCTTCAGGTATCTCGACGATTGGCAGATTATAGCAGACTCGGAGATGACCCTTCTTCATCACTGAGACATGCTTCTGAAGTTTTGTCAGGATCTGAGGATCGTTATAGATCTCAAGAAGTCATCCCTACTTCCTTCTCAGAGACTGGTATATCTCAGTATAATCATAAACGTTGTCAAACAGAAAGTCTTCCCATCAAACAACAGAGTACACAGGCTGAGAGAGGGGCAACACCCTTTCACAGATGGGAAGATCTGCTGGCTCGCCAATGGTTATGTCTACCAAGTCATTTAACCTCTCTGATCCGTCTAGTTCCAAATGGCTGCCCCAGGATCATATCCCTGTAATGGTAGCTGAAGTCCATGTGGAACCAACACTCAGACTCGCGGAAACTTTAGTTCCTATCACTCAGGAACAAGTGATGGATCTTCTCGTCCCTCCTCTGGACTTGATGCTCTATACAGATGCATCAAAAGAAGGATGTGGGGCCCACTTACTGCATCATACGGTCTCCAGCCTATAGTCAGAGTCTGAAAGGTACAAACAGATAAATCTCTTGGAAATGAGAGCAGCTTTTCTACCTCTTCGTCAGTTCCATCAGTTGCTGGCAGGTCATTCTGTGGTGTTGATGAGAGACAACACCACAGTAGTGGCTTACATAAACAGACAAGGTGGTACCTTCTCTCAGCCCCTATGCCATCTTGCAGTAGAGATTCTAAGATGGTCAGAAGAACATTTGGTGTCCCTATCAGCTTGCTTCATTCCGAGGAAGAGGAATGTGCTCGTGGACAATCTAAGCAGAGCGACTCAGATAAGGGGCTCCAAATGGTCTTTGAATCCTCTGATATCCAACAAAGTTCTGAATTTGTCGGGTTCCCCGCTAGTGGACCTGTTCTCTACGTCCCTGAACTTCAGGCTCCCGATGTACTGTTTACCAGTCCTGGACCCTCTGGCTCTATGGCAAGATGCATTTTAACAATGGTGGGACAACATTGACGTGTATGCATTTCCCCTGTTTTGTCTGATAAGAAGGCTGGTCAACAAGACCAGAGCATCCAAAAATCTAATGATGACCCTTGTAGCTCCGCTATGGCATTACACAGAATGGTTCCGGGACCTTCTGCAACTTCTAGTAGATCTCCCGAGAGAGCTGCCTCCACAACCACATCTACTCAAACAACCACACGCGAACATCTTTCACAAGACTGTCCAGTCTCTTCGACTTTATGCCTGGAGACTATCCAGAATCTCTTCTCTCAGTGAGGCTTTTTGCATCAAGTTGCTAAGAGGATGTCTAGCTATTTCCAAAAGGGCTCTGCTTCAGTGTACCAGGGTAAGTGGACAGTCTTCTGTGGTTGGTGTCGTGGAAGTAACATCTCTCCACTCAATGCCACTATCCCAATAATAGCGGTGTTCCTTGTATACCTTCGGGAAGAAACACTCCTTTCAGTCTCGGCAGTGAGCTATCCCTCAGCCTTAAGCCTTGCCTTTAAGCTGAAAAGAGTAGATACTACCTCTTCGTTGGAGCTTTCTTTACTCATACTGAGTTATGAGATCACTTGCCCCATTTTAGCTTTGCAAAGAGGGTAAGTGAACTTCATAGTCTCTCATATGACATCGCCTATTCAAGGGGATTGGGGAAAGTGACACGTGGCTTCGTCCCTCAGTTTATTGCAAAGACTCAAAATCCAGGGGTACTGGACCCTAGATTCAGGCCCTTTCAGATTAAGTGTCTACGTTCTGTAATCAATGACCCAGATCAATTGTTACCATGACCAGTAAGGAGTTTGAGATATTATCTTAAATGCACTGCAGCAACACGGCCCCGACTAACATTCTTTTTGTTAGTTCAGGAGGGGTTAAGAGAAGGATCGCTAAGAACACTATTTTGGCTTGGATTCGAAACATCATCGATAATGCTCAGAATCCTGATCCTCCTCTGACTCGAAGACCAAGAGCCCATGATGTCGGAGGCATCAGTACGTCCCTGGCATTCAATCGTAACTTTTCTGTGTTATAGGTATTGCAAGCGGGGATGTAGAAGCATCAAACAACCTTCACTGCTTACTATTTACAAGACGTGGCCCACAGGAGGTTTGATACATTTACGGTCGGTCCTGTAGTGCTGCTCAACAAGTGGTTCATGAGTACCTCAGTCTCCTTGCTGGGCAAGTAGCAGATGGCTGAGGGCATTGGTTACCCTGGTTAAGTCTGGGATGAATGAGAGTATGTCTGGAATTTTCCTTCCTTCATCTTCCTCTCCCTTGGGGTACAGCGCCATGGGTCCCTCTGCATGCTGTCTTCAACCTCTGCAGGTAAGAATCACTTCTCTTGTGCAGCCTAGTATAGTCATAAATTCAATATACTCATTCATGTCCCCATTGCTTCCTGCGAGGTAGGCAATTGGAAATGTCTTTGGTTAAATCCTATTTATTTAACTCGGAGTGATCTAAACCAGACGTCCATATGCTATCTTTCATAACGAATTGAGTTGCTCAGGCTGCTATCATACTCACTTTGTAATGATAAGCGAGGTAACAAGATTTCCCTCGACTACAGTCAAATACGGTACTAGCTAAAGCCAGGTCAATATCCATGTCAGAAATCGGACTTCCACCCTCATAAGAGTGAATCATCCACATAAGTAACGTGAGGTTTGTTAGTATGGTAAGAAATTACAAATTTGGAGATAAGGGATAAGAGTCTGGGACTATGTGAGTGACTATGGGAGAGAGGTCTTCCAGGGACAAGGCTTCTGTTGCTGGGTAAAGGAAAGGGTGGATTGGGAGGGTGGAGGTACTGGAAGGGTGAGGATGGTAGGTTCTGGAGTGGTGGAGGGTTGGCAGTGAAATCCTTGGCCTGGAGAGTTGAGTTCGCTGTGACTTAGGGGATTGCTAGAGCTGAGTGTGGGGTTGTCTTCTCCGCCCTCTCTAAACGTTCTGGACAGAACCAGAAACATCGACCCCATATAGAAGTGGGAAAAGATGTAGACAAAGAAGAAGATTTGCATGCTTTTTGGTGCAGACGCCAAAAATGGCGGAGCTCCGGCAGTCGGCTTTGTGGTGCCCATAGCGCTGGCAGTTGAAGCCACGGAGTGGCTCAGGGATATGGTCCTTGATGGGGAAGAATATGCCTACCCATATTCCAAGATCCAGAGTAAGTCGATTGGATCAATAAAGCAGATTATCACATTGTTGGTTGGCGCTGCGCTCACTTGCAGGGATGGCCTTTTAGCTCAGAAAAGTTTCCCAGTAGCTGATTGGATGCTTAAGTATTTTGTCCGAATAGCATTATTGTTTCCAAATAATTACCAAGTAAGCCTCATGTGAATAGAAACCTGAATTTCTCCCTCCAATATATGTTTTGTCAATGAATAATAGTAACAAATCTCTCTCTCTCTCTCTCTCTCTCTCTCTCTCTCTCTCTCTCTCTCTCTCTCTCTCTCTCTCTCTCTCTCTAAGATGAATGGCCTTCTGGTACTAGTACAGTTCCAGAACAAATGTTCTTTTATAAAGAGAGAGAGAGAGAGAGAGAGAGAGAGAGAGAGAGAGAGAGAGAGAGAGAGAGAGAGAGAGAGAGACTAAAGGGAAGGATTGGTCCTCCTTAGTCTCCATGCAAGTATAATATCTACTTTATATGCAGTACATTATGCTATAGCCTATAAACTAGTGCTTATATATGTGGAAACCATATTGTTTATTTAAATATTCTAATATTGATAAAGCAAATCTAAACATAGAATATTCCTAATTTTGTTAGTTTGATATTTATTTACATAAAACTATTACTTCATTGTGTATTTTAGCAGTCAGTGGGATGTCGTTTTTCGAAGAGAATTTCAAGAAAAATAATAATTGGATAAAAATCCCTAACATCGCAAGAGGGTCTGCCCCTCTCAATTCCCTTGTCCTGTGCTTCTCTTTCTCCCTTTTTCCTTAATCTTTCCCATCCTGAGTACATAAACTGGATTTTATCCAGGGGTATTCCTCCTTTCCTCATATTCCCCACTTCCCTATCCTTATCCTTATTATTATATATCACTATATTTAGGTTGGACAAAGTCTGCCTATTTATTCTTCTAGGTAAAACCTGTTACAAGGTGAGGTCTGGAGGAGTCGTTCTTCCTCTCCTCTCTATCTTGTGCGCTTACCCATACCCATAGGACTTCCGAGGGTGAGAAATGGGTGGACAAAGTCTTCCTATTCTTCTAGATAAAACCTGTTACGGGGTGAGGTCTGGAGGAGTCTCTTCCTCTCTATCTTGTGCGCTTACCCCCATACCCGTAAGACTTCCGAGGGTGAGAAATGGGCGTCCACATCAGCACAACCCCTCCCGAAGGATTCCAAGGGACTATAGGTCTCCTGCTTCTCGAAATAAGCTCTGTCTACAGTCACCATTGAACCAGGGTTTGTGTTTCACATGGTACCTTAGCACGCGAGAAGGGACAGCTGGTAGTTGACTCGTCTTCATCGCCAGCATTCGGTTATATGGAGACAGTCAAGTCACGCAATGCTGAGACATTATTACAACATTTAATAATCAATCCCTCATCAAAGGATATGGTGTCCTACGGGTTACAAGGTGACAGAATCCCCATTCCCAGGTAAGCAAAAGACATCTTAAGTTAGGTTAGGTGGATAACCTCAGGTTAAGTTATACTCTTGTGAAATATGGAATAGCTTATGGCAGCTATGTCCTGATACGAAAGGAGCATGGAAAATCAATATACTGTATTGAAAATAGGAAACTTCATTTATAACAAAATTTACATGATTATTAAAAAGTAATTCTGTAAGGATAGCATGAAGAAGATATTAATACACGAATTGTCGTAAATGTTCGTTTTTATTCTGAATTCTTTGTAAGTTGGCCTCGGAATTGAATGTAGTTTTGACGCCTGGGCAATGGTAGCATTGATACTACAGTTGTTCTATTTTCTGATTATGTCAGTCATTTATAGTAGATTACCATATTTTTTGTGTACAGTTGATATGCGCTAGATCTTTGCTTTATAGAATGGCTATTAATCTAGAGAATAGTGGAACAGACTTTTTCCCTTCATGAATACAAACCATTCGTTCTTTACTGGCTAGTACAGAGATAACGTGTTCACCTAGCATTTGCATGGCAGCAGATCAATCCACGCGCGGGACTGTGAGATTAAGTTGTTTATTGGTGAGGTCACTGCTGTGTTTGGGCACCACAGTGAGGGGAGATGGGAGAGGAAGTTTACCTTGTCCAGCTGACGTTCTGGTGATTATGTATTTTCATGAAAATGATACTGAAATCAGGACCCTTCAACTTTGAGTCAACCAGTATCTCAGTTATACTTAAGTTGTTATATCAATTTCCTGATGTCCACAGATTAGCCAAACCAATAAATTGTAGCAGGTAGTCACAACCAGACAACTGGAGACACACCTTGCAAAGAATCATCATTATTTAAAACCAGATTCGCAATAGTTATTGATTTTTCATGAAACGTATTCACATTAACTGATGAGTTGAGAAGGACAATGACTATTTATGCAATTAATTATCTAATTAATGAGTTTTTAGTATAATAACTTAAAATAAAAATTATGAATTAATTTTTTTATTGACTCTGTTAATTATGTTTTATGGTATTTGAGTTTTTCTTGAACCCAGCCACTGTGGGGGGCAAGTCAGCCTCAACTTGGTGCCGGTCCCAAGTCCGGATAAATGGGGAGGGTAAGCGGCTGGAAAGGCATCCGGCCAAGAAAAATTAGCCAAAACCAATATGGCCAGTGGAGATTGTGAGATTAACCAATGATGAAGTGTGGGACAGAGGTAGATGGAGAACACTGGCCAGAAACATCGACCCCACATTAAAGTGGGAAAAGGGGCAGACAAAGAAGAATTTGAGTTTTTCTTAGAGGTGTGAAACTTTCACCATTATTTTCTGAATCTAAAATCTATGGAAAAGTGACGCAAGAGACTTTTCCACATAACTACTCCAGCTTAACTTAGTTCCTTAATTTGGTTAGATACAAAGGGGTGTATGCATGATGATGGCCATGTCTAATAACTCCCTTATTATCAACCCTATGGCTAAGAATACTGCTTCTAAGGGTTGTCGCAGCAGGGGCCAAGAAGTTAAGGACACGGCATGTAGGTTAGGTTTTGTGGGGAAGTTTAGGTTAGGTAATGTTCTATGGACAAGCGAGGGCCTGTCCATCTTTATACGTAGAAGCAGCGGATATATTGTTGCGTAATCCCTAGTAGTGTTGATTACCCTCTGTGTGTTATTGACTGACTATATGTTAGGGGGAAAATCATGAGGGTTATAGATGCCAGATATTGGGACTACTATTGTTATTAATGTTTCTGACGACAAAGGCAATTCTTGTTTTTCTTCGTTGAACTGCGGAAAAGTCCTTTTCTTTTGTCACTTCCTCTACCTCAACTGAGACAACCAGAATATGGTGGATAACACTGGTAAGACACTTTGGTTAAATTAATGATACAGTGTTGTACAGGTAGCAAGAGGACATAATTCCATTTCTCAGGTAAGCACTAGGCATCCTAAGTTAGGTTAGGTATATAACCTTAGGTTATGTTGTACTCATGTGAAATATGGAATTGCTTATGGCACCTAGGTCCTAATACCGAAGGTTTAAGGTTTAAAAGCTACTCATAAATGGCAGAGGCAAGTGATAGTAACATTACCCTAGCAAGCAGGACAATGCTCTAGAGACTGCATATTCCAGCTTTGCCGGTCTAAGTAAGAATTCTGACATCACGCAACCCTATTCAGAATTTGCGCAGATTTCAGCATCGAGCGGAACATATACTATACATGTGATCAGCGCCCAAGCCCCCTCTCCATCCATGCAAAGATCGAGGAGGGCCAGGCGACGACCCCTGATGACTCAGCAGGTAGGCCTATAGGCTCCCCAAACACCCCTCATTAGCTCACAAGGATGTTCAGGTTGCAGCTACTAAAGGAACTAATAAGTTTGAGCAGGAAAAGGGAAAATTAAAAACGTTAATATATTGAAAAACGTAAACTTCATTTACAACAAAATTTACATGATAAAGAGTGATTCTATAAGAATAAAGGTCAAGGTTAAAGGTTAAAGGTGTCTTGTTTCAGTTCTAGTTTCATCAGAATAGATCCTCTTCAGAAAAGGGGAGCCGGGCAAGCCCAAGCCCCAACTGCGGTGCCCAACCACAGCAATGGCCTCCCCAGTAAACAACTTAAACTCGCGGTATTTGGCTGGGATTGATCTGCTGCCGTGCGTATGCTAGGCGAACATGTTACCGCTATCCTAGCCAGAAGATATGAATAGTTTACTGTATTGTCATATATGTTTGCATTTATTCTTAATTTTTTGTAAGTTGGCCTTGAAATTTGATGTAGTTTTGGAAGCCTGGGCAATGGTAGTATTGATACTCCAGGTGTTCTATTTTCTGATTATGAAAGTCATTCCTTCTGGCTAGTACAGTGGTAAACAGCTCGGGACCGTGAGTTGAAGCTATTTACTAGGCAGGCCACGACTGAGGTTGGACAGCACAAGGGGCAGGGGACCTTGCCTGGCTGACACTCTGGTGAACATCTATTCTGACGAAACTGGAAACAGACACTTTTGACCTTAACCCTTATTAACCCCACGCCTCAGTTTAAGCTAATGTAGCCTTCTGGCTAGTACAGTAGTAACCTGTTCGCCTAGCACTCGCAGGGCAGCAGATCGATCCCAGCTCGGGACCGTGAGTTGAAGCAGTTTACTGGAGAGGCCACAACTGTAGTTGGACACCACAAGGGGCAGGGGACCTTGCCTGGCTGACATTCTGGTGAACATCTATCTGGCTCTGACTTTCCTACTCTGCATATTAGGTTGGGTTATGGCCTATATCTACTTTGTCATTTGGAGCCATTGTGACATTGTGTCGAAAAGCCCATGTCCGTAGAAGAGCTCAGGGCAATCAAAGATGACTTTATCAGATGCATATGATAAAGTCGTCTTTGATTGCCGGAAGCTTTGACCTTAACCTTTATTCCTCAGCCGCCTCAGGTTCAGCTAATGCAGTTACCTCAACCATCTCGTCTTGCTGTCAATACATTGGGTAGTTAAGTCAGTTTACTGTAGCAGGTAGTCACAACCAGACAAGTGTCTGTAGACATACCTTTCAAAGAATCACCAATATTTCTTAACAGTGCTTTACTCAAGTTAAAAATCTTTTCATGGTTACTATTTCCATTACCTGGTGAATTGAGAATAGCAATGACTCTTTATGCAATTAGTTATCCAATTCATGAATTTTTAGTATAATAACTTTAAAATATTAAGGACATAACCTTTTTATTGAATCTGTCAATTATATTTTATCGTATTTGGGTTTTCCTGAGAAAGGTGAAACTTTCACTATTATTTAATGAAACTGAAATCTAGAAAAAACTGACATAAGAGACTTCTCCACATAACTCCTCCTGCTTTATTAGGCAGTCTACCTGCAGGTCTCTACTTTAGTAGGTGATCTACCTGCAGGTTTCTACTTTATTAGGCAGTCTACCTGCAGGTCTCTACTTTAGTAGGTGATCTACATGCAAGTTTCTACTTTATTAGGTAGTCTACCTGTAGGTTTCTATTTTGTTAGGGAGTCTACTTCAGTAGGTTATGTACATGCAGGTTTCGGCTGTATTAGGCAGTTTACCTGTAGGTTTCTACTTTAGAAGGTTATCTAACGGCAGGATTCGACTTTATTAGGGAGTCTACCTGTAGGTTTCTACTTTATTAGAGCAATCTACCTGCAGGTGTGTACCTTTGTAGGCGATCTACCTGCAAGTTTCTACATTATTAGGCAGTTTACATGCAGGTTTCTACTCTATTAGGCAATCTATATGCAAGGTCTACTTTAGTAGGTCATCTACGAGCATGTTTCTACTTTATTAGGCAGTCTATCAGCAGGTTTATACCTTAGTAGGCAGTGTACCTGCAGGGTTCTACTTTATTAGGTGAGCTACATGCAGGTTTCTACTTTATTAGGCAGTCTACCTGCAGGTTCCATCTTTAGTAGGCTATCTTCACCCAGGTTTCTACTTTAGTAGGCAGTCTACCTGCAGGTTCCTACTGTAGTAGGTTATCGTCACGCAGGTTTCTACTTTAGTAGGCAGTCTACCTGCAGGTTCCTACTGTAGTAGGTTATCGTCACGCAGGTTTCTACTTTAGTAGGCAGTCTACCTGCAGGTTCCTACTGTAGTAGGTTATCGTCACGCAGGTTTCTACTTTAGTAGGCAGTCTACCTGCAGGTTCCTACTGTAGTAGGTTATCTTCACGCAGGTTTCTACTTTATTAGGCAGTCTACCTGCAGGTTCCATCTTTAGTAGGTTATCTTCATGCAGGTTTCTACCTTATTATGCACTCTACCTGCAAGTTTCTTCTATATCTGGCAGTTTACCTAACCTAGGAGCCATATCCTCACCTACTGGGAGAGCTATGCCTCCCCTAGACTGCCCTATCTTCAACCTACACTGAGACACCCGCAACCTTGTGTTAGCTTCCCAACTGGGTTCACTCCTGGCAAGGTAACACTAAATCATATTTGTTAAACCGTAAAACTGGCTTCATATCGTATTTCAGATTAAGATATGCAGTAATTTACCCATAGATAAAATTGATCTCACAAATAATAAGAAGGTTTATCCTACACATTTCATTTTAGTTGTTTAATTGTCATACATTCCCTAACACTGAAAAAAAAACCTGGTTTAGAGTGAACCTGCATCACAACCCGAAATGAGATGGGGAGAATGGGAGCGCTTATTACGAATTTATAAGAAGAAAAGGCCTGTGTTTGTCAAAATCATATTATTATAATATGTATAAAAATGTTATAGAAGTAAATTTGCACATAACTTATTCTTAATTTTTCATTTTGAGAATTATTTACATAAACATGTTTCTTATGAGATCTACGACGTATTGCAATCAACTTATTGATGAACTATTAAATAACTTTAATAATGATAATTATAAAAATAAAGATTCCTGCACCTCCAGTCTCCACCAACCTTACTACCTTGTCCTTGCTAGTCCAGGGAGTAAGATATAGGCAAATATCAGCCTTCTCCAGCAGCTGCCGCAAGCATTCAATTGAAAAAAAAAAAAATCTGTTTACCGACTAAACAGAGGATGGAGGACCTCACTGTCCAAAATGTAATAAGATCCACTTCATACGATCGTATTGAATCAGTAGTTTTGTCCGTCCGGATTAGAAAACAATAAGGCCCTTCACACGCTATCCATTTGGAAAAATCTCCTGAAGGTAGCGATTTACTAACCTCATGCATTGTTAATCTGCACTGTACCGGGTAGTTTCGAATACTTGAGAAGTTTGTGGCGCCTTTCAAACGGAAGATTTTTCCCCATGCGATAGTCATGGTTCAGCTGTTGCAGAGGTTAAGTGTTCTTCTTCTGATGCTATCTTTCAGTGATTAATATGAATTGTCTTATTATTACTATTATTAAAATATTGATTATTATTATACACTGTAATATCAGAAGTACACTATAAGTATGATTATATTTTACAAAACATCATGAAACATTTAGCATCCTGTTCATTATGTACACAACACCACTCTCTTTTTTATGTCTTCCATCTCAAACAAATGCTGACAGACTGAGTATTATGTGCACTGAAATAAGTGTGCAGACAAACCATGCGGAAATAAATCCACTCATGTGAGCGCAGACAAACCATGCGGAAATAAATCCGCTCATGTGAGTTCAGACAAACCATGCGGAAATAAATCCGCTCATGTGAAGCGAGCCTAATCTAGCCTTCCTTAGGCACCACACCATAGACAGGGCCTCCCCCTCTATAGAAGCGTACCCAGTCTCAGCTGGGGACAGGTGTGTACTTCTGCAGAGGGGGATTCTCCACCCATTTTTACAACAAAAGGGCAGATCAGTGGCTGTGCAGATGCAGTACTGCTGGAGGATAAATCCAATTCCTTCCCTGCTCCAAAGTGTGAGGGCAACTGTGGGGCGCAACTTGTCATAGCATGAGAGGCCTGGTACCATATCAAATGGTGCTGGGGTGTGGTAGGTCTCTCTCCTGCAGGAGGCACATGGCTTAGTAGTCCATTGTAAGTCATGGATGGCTCGACCTCTTCGCCACCACGACCATTCGTACGCACCACCCTGTTACCTCTGTGGGATGACTTCTTGAATGACACCCTTCCGTGTATCCTCTTCAATTTGGGCCTTCAACTCTGTTTCCCAGTGCTTGGGAACTGCTGTAGGAGTAAGGCATTACCATCACTGGTAATGGCTCCCTGGTCTTGTTGAGGGTCATTGATGAAAAGTGCTGGATTAACCACCACTCCAAGTGAGGAACATTTTCTTCGATAGGTGGAAGCAGAAGTGACGAAGGTCTTGAGAGCGGTGTCGAGCTGGTAGACACACTTGCTGATATAGGTCTCAGGAGAGGATGTGGAAAGTTATTTTGAACAATTTCAAAGTCCTTGTGTGTTGACAGAGACATACAATGACCACTTGCACACTGGTACAATTCCAGAAGGTTGCTGTTCCCAATCACTTCAACTTTAAGTTGGTAACATCTCTTAAGCCAGCCTGATGCTGCAATAGCGTAGGCCCTATGTCGAAGAATGATAACATCTCCGTGCCTGCAACGCATACCTGGTCCCCTGTATTGACGACAGCACTCACATTCATAAACCCGGGCGCCTTCCTCTCTGCCACTCTGACCAGGACAGTGTGTTGTTAGAGGTGCCGAGTTGCAGAGATGATTTCCCGTCACTACCGAGATAGCAGTAAACTCTGCTGAAGCCTTCCTGCTTCTACAATATTTCTTGATATGGCTGCTTCTGGCAGTCATGGCAAGTGAGGCACCTCGCCAAACATGCGTTTTACTCTGGGGCATGATCACCCCCACAGTTCCTGCACATACCTCTAGTGGTGATGAGGTTCAATGATGGTTGACATCTCACCCTATGAAGTGTACCGCACTTGTCTCGGGGTTGGCGCTGAGATGATTTTCAAATTGCATTGATGTGACTTCTGCCTCCTGTTCCAATCCATGCTGCCCCCCCCCCCCCCATAGGACATTAGCACACAAAAGACTTTCATTATTGAAATATATGTCTCTTCAACACTTAGTTCCCAATACCACTATATGTTTCCTTAACAACAATTATTATGAAAGATTAAAATCACAATTAGGACACAAACGTACGTCAGGCAACGAATATGAGCGCCTTTGTAGTTCATTGGGGTCAAACCCGGTGTAAATTCTAAAAAAATTCTGAAAAAGCACATGCCACCTAAACTAACTTAGGAGACTCTTTGGTTATGGTAAGCAGTGTTTCTAGGAGAAGGACTCTCCAAAATAAAACCATTGTTCCCTAGTCTTGGGAAGTGCAATAGCCTCTGTACCATGGTCTTCCACTGTCTTGGGGTTCTCTTGTTTGAGAGTACACACGGGAACACTATTCGGTCTAATGTCTCTTTCTCTTGTTGGTTTTTTATTTTTTAGTTGATAAATTATATGAAAGATTTATTTTAATATTGTTACTGTTCTTAAATTATTTTATTTCAAATGTTCGTTACTTCTCTTGTATTTCATTTCCTTTCTTCACTGGGCTATTTTTCCTGTTGGAGCCCTTGGGCTTATAGCATCCTGCTTTTCCAACTAGGGTTGTAGCTTAGCAAGCAATAATAATGATAATAATGATGATAATAATGATAATAATAATAATGATAATAATAATAATAATAAAAATAATAATAATTAGCTATTCTTTATCAATAGCACACTCTGAGGTCTCCATACAAAAGATCCTCAACCTATTAATGGTTTTTCTGTAAAGAGAGTGAGGGGAAAGGTGTTTATATTCTATGTGAATCTTTTTGCAAGGCCTAAATCTACTTTATCATTTGGGGCCGTTATGACATTTTTTCAAAAAGGCCCCGTTTGGAGAGAAGCTCCAGGCAATCAAAGGAGAATTAATCATAAAAAGTCCTCGTCTGGAGAAAAGCTCCGGCCAATCGAAGATGAATTCATCATGAAAAGCCCCCGTCTGGAGAAAAGCTCCAGGTAATTAAAGACAATCTTATCATAATAAGCCCCTGTCTGGAAAAAAAAAAGCTCCGGGCAATCAAAGATAAATTCATCATATAAATCTCCCTTCCAGAGAAAAGCTCCAGGTAAACAAAGACGGCGAACATCATGATAAGCCCCTGTCTGAAAAGAAAGCGCTGGGCAAATAATAAACCTGGTGTCCCCCGTGCCAGGTAAGCTAGGCTGGGAACTTAGTGTTCCCTGTGCCGGGTAAGCGAAGTCTTGAGTAAGCTGAGAGGTCTGGGCAATCTAAGATGACTTCATCATAAAAAGCCCCCGTCCGGAGAAAAGCTCCGGGCAAACAAAGAACTTTATCATAAAAATCTCCCATCCGGAGAAAAGCTCCAGGCAATCAAAGACGACTTTATCATATGCATATGATAGAGTTGTCTTTGACCCCTCGGAGCTCTTCTACGGACATGGGCTTTTTGACAAAATGTCATAACGGCTCCAAATGACAAAGTAGATATAGGCCATAACCCAACCTAATATGCAGAGTAGGAAAGTCAGAGCCAGATTTAGCCTTTGGAGGGGACACAAAATTTCTAGACCACCCCCTTCTGTCTCTGACAGTGGCTACTCAATCTCTAAATAGCTAAACGGCAACATTCTTATGATATTTGAGGATTGTTATGTAGGAAACCAAACCTTTCATTGACTTCACTATATGATGAAATTCATTTTTTCAAGACGACTGACCAACAAACCAAGAATGCAGATGAATCTATCCACATGGGAAATCTCTGTTGGGTTGAGGATGGGTTCAGGAGGTCTACCATAATATGCATTATATGAGGGACCTAAACAAACACTATGCTTTTCTATTGTGTAAATTTTCAGTAGTAATGATATCTGAGCCAGACTTTTCTATTCCTTCAGTAAGAAACTTTTCTGATCTATTGCTCAGTGATTCCATAAACACTGAAATAGATTTCATGAGGATAGCAAGAGTGTTAAGATCACCAGTCGCTTCTGATTGTAAAGATTTACTGGTCTGAGTGAATAGCTCAGCAAGCATTGTGTTTCATAAGCTATATATAAAAACCTGTTTCAAGTTTACACACAGCATCATACAATGTACTGTACATGCTTTAAGTAATGCAGGTTCTTTTTGCTGCCCAGTGTTTTCTAAAAATGTTAAAAATACCATTCTCATTATATATTACTGCCACTGACAGTTGATCAGTATGACTGATACCTGGTGTGGAATCAACTGTCACAGAAAAGTATTAAGCATTTTGCTCTTTACCAACAATCGCTATAAGCACCCACCTTCCTAACTCTGAAATCAATTCTTTTATAAATCGTCATCATCTCCTCCTACACCTATTAATGCAAAGGGCCTCGGTTAGATTTCACACACACAACCAGATTGACCGAACAGTTTCTCCAATCGGGGGCTCTCATGACTCAAGGCCACAAGCCACCAAGGGGTGCTGACGACCTTGCGGTCAGAGTCTTGCAAGATCTCGGCTCACGAGAATCTGCTTTCAGGGTATTGCTCCTCCCAGAGCAATGTTATTTTTCAGAGTTGCTAGATGCATATCACCCTTGAGATTGGCTCTGGCAGTTATCCTGATTCCTGGGTTGGCAGTTTCAATAGCACCCACTGCTGCAAAGGAATGTGCACCTTCAACAGCTGGCAATTTGGATTTTGACAGCTTCTTAGGATCAGTTGCAGTTGCACATTGCTCTGGAGCAGGTTCTACGGCAGTGTTTAGATAGACAGTGGCCTCAGTTAGCAGCTGAGTCAGGCACCTGGTGCAGTTACAATCTTGCAGATGTGACTCTGCCAGCTCAGTTGCCTGAGTGTTGGTGGAAGTTCCAAGTTCAATGGCTGATGTGCCCTCATTAGGTTCTGGAGTGGTGGGCAGTGGTGTGGCACCAGGAGATGAAGCTTTGGTTTGGATGTTAGCTGGTGGTGTCACAGCAGACGGAGGGTCCAGAATTTTTTTTATTGACAGGAGGTGGTCCTGCTATTGCTTGAGAACAGGGAGGTGTTGCTGGGGGCTGCTGAGAGTTGGGCCTTGGAGAGGCAGCGTCAGTTGGAGGGGCAGGTGATGTATGTGGCTCTTTAGGTCTTTTCTTGGTGGCAGGGCACCCTGTCTGCCTTAGGGTAGAAGTGCAGGGCAGCGGTCGAAGAAGTCTTGGGTTCTGTCTCTTTCAAGGGCCAGGGTGCCAATGGCATTCTGTGGAGTCTCAGGGAGTTGTATTTATCCTTATAGTTGATAATTCGGTCCAAGAACCTGCCATAGTCTTCACAGTCACATTTGGCAGAGTGACTGGGTAGATGGGGATCCTCTATATCATTGATTGTGATTACTAAGTGGCGGAGGATGTTGACTCTGTGTCAGCATTTTGGTGTACCTCTCAGTACAGTGTATGTGCTTGCGATACAGGTTGTCCCATACCCAATCCCCAAGGAAGTGAGTGGACATGGTAAAGCTGGAGCAAAAACAGGCGGGGAGCTGGTGTCCCAAGTGCCACATAAGCCAGGCTGGGAACTTGGTATCCACTTTATTGGGTAAGCCAGGCTGGGAACTTGGAGTCTCCTGTGCCGGGTAAGCCAGGCTGGGAACTTGGAGTCTCCTGTGCCGGTGTAAAGGATTCAAGTTACCCCCCGTTTCAAATTACCCCCCGGTAACTTGAAACCGGTTTCAGATTACGGGGGGGGGTAGTTTGAAACCGGTTTCAAGTTACCCCCTCTGTTTTCAAGTTACCCCCTCATCAGAATGATAAATAATTCATGTGACATCGCAAATATGTATCATGCATTTATTGTTGGCTTCGCAGCAGTAGGAAAAGTAGTTTAATCTGGTATTTAAGACCAAAAATTGTGTATTAGTGAATTATATGACACGTTAAAAGTCACAGAGTGTAATTTAAGGTTTTGTGATAAAGGCGAGGTAAAAGTTTATTTTGTTTCTGTTCGTGTGATTGTTGATATTTTCGTATTTAAGACCTAAAGTGTCATATAATTCCCTAATTCACAATATTTGAAGTTACAGACTTTCATTTAAGGTTTAGTGATCACGGCGAGGTAAAACTTTATTTTATTTCAGTGTGCGCGTGATTGTCGAGATTTTTTTTTTTTTAATTTTTAATTAACTGGCCTTATCTTTCAATTAAACACAAACTATGACGCATCTAACTTTATACAAAACAATTATTGAGTAAAAAAAGATAGATATTACCCGTAAAAATATTTGAAATCAAAACCATCATAATGAACCCTGTTTTAGCATTACATGGAAAAAAATATTTACTAAATTAAATATTAAGAAAAAAAAATGGGAAAATGGTAATGAAATTGTTAATTTTGGAATTGACTAAACAATCAAACGTGTCACAGATGCAACCAACATATCAAAAACGACTTTGTTTCAGATTTGCTAGGAAAATTGGGTCAAGGGTATTAAGCATACTGATAACATTATAAAGGAAGACATGAAAATGGTCTGAATGAACTAATTTATTGAATCTTTTGTGATAGCACTAACTTCATCTGACGAAGTCACCATAACCACGTTTGCTAATATAACCTTTGTTGTAAAGAAATTAATTTTGTCGATTAATTAAATAAATTCTAAAACAATACATATATATATATATGTATATGTATGTATACATATATACTTATGATCAATATGTTGATTATACCTTATATAATATTTGCTTGCAATATAATTATGAAATATTTCAAATAATGGAAAAAATAACCGTCAAAATCAAATTTCACCTCGTCTTCCTGTCTCGGTCAAATATGCGCCCATGACTGATAATGGAATATCCGACATTTATTAGCTAAGATATAAACATAAGACGGATAAAGGCTGGATATTAATAAACGATACCAATAGGTGAAACAGTACATGTATATACATATTACCTAATGATTGTGTTGACCCTGATCAAAAGCAATTTATTAATATTCATAAATGATGAGATCCTGCGCAAAAACGAGAGGGGTAATTTGAAACCAGGGGGGTAGCATAAAACCGGTTTCAAATTACCCCCGGGGGTAGCTTGAAACCGGTATCAAGTTACCCCCCGGTAGTTTGAATCCAGTTTCAAATTACCGGGGGGTAAGATTTGGAGGGGGTAATTTCAAACCGGTACACCGGTACCGGTTTGAAATTACCCCCTCCAAATCTTACCCCCCGGTAATTTGAAACTGGATTCAAACTACCGGGGGGTAACTTGATACCGGTTTCAAGCTACCCCCGGGGGTAATTTGAAACCGGTTTTATGCTACCCCCACCGGGTAAGCCAGGCTGGGAACTTGGTGTCTCCTGTGACGGGTAAGCCAGGCTGGAAACTTAGTGTCCCCTGTGCCGGATAAGCAAAGTCTTGAGTAAGCTGTGAGGTCCTTTCAGTTTGGGTGCTGAGCTGAGACAGATTTCGCCAGTCGTCTCTGTCTTGAGCTTTTAATTCAATGCTTCTCCATTCATCATCTCCTACTTCACGCTTCATAATCCGCAGCCATGTAGGCCTGGGTCTTTCAACTCTTCTTGTGGAACCCAGCTAAACGTTTATAAATATTGTATGACAAATAATATGGCCACTACCTTTGTTAGTACGTTTGTGAATATATGCAGAGCTAAAAAAGTTTCATTAACTGAAAGTTTGCAAGCTAGAGTGGCCTCTGAGTATCATAGCCATATTCTCTTGAGAGTTTCCTTGTTTTGAAGCTTGTGGTTTATAAAAGATGGACTTTGGACATGACCGGTTCATTTAATCCCTCCCAGTAACCAGTTTATGGAATTCTTGTGTTATACACTAACTGTTGTTAATGATATGATGGAAAAAAAGATAAGTACTGTACACCGAATGTAAGGACACCGCACTTTCAGAGAAGCATAACACTTTGACAAGTATTTGATACAAAGGGACATTAAGGAATCAAGAATATGTCCAAAATTAATTTACTTGTTTTGGATTCATTCATGATAGTCTTTGGTTTTAGCCTTTTTTTTTGTGTGTTTGTTGAAGGCCCGGGACATTTCCCCCAAAAGGCCTGCCCTAAATCCACCCCTGAGGAAAATGCTTAAAGGATTTTATGAAGTAGAGGTTGTGTTTATGAAAACCATACTATTTTTTTTTCAATATTTTAATATTCATAAAGAAACTAGCACGTAAGTTATTCCCACTTTGATCCTTTTGAGAATTATTTCCATAAAAGTATTTTGTTCAATGTTTCTAGCTGTCAAGGGGTATGATTTCTTTCCATTCAATATTTAGGCTACACTACGGGCCAACCAAGGGAAAGGCCCGTGCCAACAAGAAGTGTTGGCTTTAATACACTACGAATTAACGAATTATTTATAGTAGTTTGTCAATTTCTTGCGTAGCCATTTTTGATCAGCTGTGACTGGAGATAAATGTCCAGGTCTGCCTCAGGTACACCAACCAACTCCAGTCTGTTGATACTTACTATGCATTTCAGGCGAAAAAGTGTTTCTCTTTAATATCTCCCATACTAATTACTTGATCAGAATGGTACTTGGACACAGCACTCCATAGCCCTCCCCCTAATTCGTGATACTATAATGCCTTTTCAAATCCCTTTAATTAAGGTGTTTACTCCTGGCCTAATAAAGCTTAAGCCAAGTGAATCGGGTAAGTAGGTAAAGCTAAACCACTCTCCCGTCCCTCCCATCTCCTTGCGTCCAGTAATCCCAATTCCTTGTCATTTACTCTACCTTTTCTGTAACCTGTTATATTTGTTAATAACGGATAGAATTGACATGTTGGATCCTTGTTATAATTCTTATTAACTTATGATATTGTTGTATTTTATCAGGGTGCATAAGGAGTTTATATCCTTTGACATATATATATATATATATATGTACATATATATATATGTATATATATATATATATATGTATATATATATATATATATATTATATATATATATCTACATATATATATATATATGTATATATATATATATATATGTGTGTGTGTGTGTGTACATATATATATATATATATATACATATATATATATGTACATATATATATATATATATATGTACATATATATATATATATATATGTACATATATATATATATATATATGTATATATATATGTGTGTGTGTGTGTGTACATATATATATATATATATATAAACACCAATCACAGATAGTTTCAGTAATGTATTAATATATAGAAATGAAGTTCTTAACTCTGATGGTGTATTTCGAAAAACAATATGTAAAACGAAGTTTTTACCTAAAGATAGACAAAAAAATAACTTAGTTAACGTGTGGCGAAAAATGTCTAAGGCTGTAAAATTAATCCAAAATTGAAATGAGTTGAAGTCTTTCCAATATTTACATTGGTATATCATATGTGTCAAAGTAGAGGTTGAAATATTAATGATATCTCTGCTATTCAATATATATATATATATATATATATATATATATTTGTGTGTGTATAATGCGAAAATTTATAGAAATGTGTAAGTAAAATGATAGGATATTTAGAAAAAAAATGCTGAAAATATAGACCCATATTTGGAAGAGGAAAGTAGTCCAATAATGTCAATAAAATAGACTAAATCCTTTTTTCTAAAATTTCTAAATATGTATTAAAGTTGTTAATCTATATTAAAGAAGCTTAAATATATATAGATATGTAAAAATTAGTCAAGATTTGGAAGAGTGAACAGGATTCCTGGCAGAAGAACTCAAGAAGAAGAACGCTTTGTTGACATTTTTGTTGACATTTCAAAATTGGCTGATTTCAATCGTAACTTCTTGCCCACAGTCCTCCGCATTAAGTAGGTATATTGCAGTGAAATTGCTTATTTTCACGGTTATTTAGTCGTGATTATCTATCTGAATCATTGTGCTAAAAATTTGCCTCGAGAACTTAAGTGTTATTTTGCCGTGATATTGTGTCTGCTGATGTACCCCATGAATGAAACGAAGCTTGAGGTAGGCTAAGCTACTGTAGGTCTGGGTAGTATAGCCCATGGTAGACGGAAGGCCAGGATAGTATAGCCAATTATAGATTATAGGCGACGATAGTATAGCCTATTGTATATTAGGATAGTCTACCCCAATGGGGTTAATGTAGTTCGTTGGAACAGATGTAAACTTTGTTATTTGTGAAATTGATTTGGGGTCTATGTATGATAGCAGCCGCCTGTATGTATTATTATGGCTAATTTAGAATAAACAGTGTAAGGGGGTCCCTCCCCCTGTTAGGTAAGGACACAACTTATAGGTTAGGTTAGGGGAAAAAATTTAGATTAGTTAATGTCCATTTTTAATCAACGCTTGAGGAACTGGCCGCTGATATACAATAGCTCCATTTTTTTCATGTGGACGTTGTATATTTTAATCTGAAAAAAATTATAAGAATCTAATTTAGTTTAACGATTTACGAAATATTACGAATTAGTGTTACCTTGCTAGGAGGGAAGCCGGTTGAGACGAGACCTTAGGGTTAACTAAGATTACTGGAGTCTAACAGGGGTCTCAGAGGGGCATAGCCACTGGTAGATAAGTACCGGTAGGTAAAAATATGGCTCCTAGGTTAGATTAGTGGGGGAACCTTAGATTAATGTTTTTGTGTTTGTTTCCCATTTAAAATGTTGATTTTCAGTCATAACTTTTGAAATTTTACACCCGGTATGTCTCACCGAACTACAAAGGTTCCGGCCCAAGATCTACATATAATTGGTCAGCCGATCAGCAGTTAAGACTTAAGACGTATCTGCACATGACGTCATTGACGCCTTCGCCTTAAAGGAATCTTTGTTTATTCTCTCGTTATCCATTTCTACTTACTTTACCTTAAGGGCTGCTTATCTGGTCGTGTAGAGCAGGAGAACCCTACTCAAATCAAATTATTTTCAATATTAAACTTACCCGATAATCATGTAGCTGTCAACTCCGTTGCCCGACAGAATTCTATGGAGGGATACGCCAGCTATCACAATACTAGAAGGGGGTGTACTTACCAGCGCCACCTGTGGCCAGGTACTCAAGTACTTCTTGTTGACACCTCCTCAATTATTCCTCTGTCGTGCTTCCGGCAAGACGTTCTGGGATACGCTTATGTTCTTGGAGTATTTTCACGACTTTGGTGAAGTATTTCTCTTTGATTTCGGCTGTCGCTTTACTGGAAACTTCTATATTAGCTTAGTTAGCTTTTGGAATTAATTTGATTAATTATGGTGACGAAGAGAGTATGAACTCTCTTTCACCTTTAAATGGCCGACCCTTCCCTTAGACGGAAGTGTTGGTGTCTAAGAGAGTATAGACTCTCTTTCTTAATTTTGCTTAACAAAAGTTATAAATTTATTTTATATCTCTCCGCCTCTTTTAGGCCTCTTCGATTAACTTCCTTTTTTTATAAACTTATTAAAATTAATTTTTATATTTGTTTATATTCGACCTTCCTAATAGTAGGCGGTCTTTTCTTGGTACCGAAGTTAATTAACATTGAGCCCGTCATTTCGGTTTTTCCTGTTAACATATTATGCTATTTTAATGTCTTTGAAAGAATTTCTTTGATAGCTAGTACTGTTTTCAAAGTTGAACTACCGTTTTGTTTTGTCTCTGCAGTTGTTGACGTTCAGAACGTTCAACTTGCACTCTATCGTTACGATAGAGAAAGACTTTTCACGGTTTCACGTTGCAGTAAGAGTAACCGTGTCTAGCGTTTTGTTCATTCTTTCTTAACTTAATGGTTTTAATCCTAATAAAGGAACTTTTCATTTTGGGAAATATTTCAGTTTTTTTCCTTTAACAATAATATGTTTTAACGATATATATGATTGGGCTCTTCTCTCAGGTTCTAAGTCAAGAGAGAGAGAGAGAGAGAGAGAGATAGAGACGGAGGGAGAAAGAGGAGGATAAACGTTTCATTCAAGCCTGCCAGGCGTACGAGTAACGTTGTTATCGTTTTTTGCTCTTCTCCCTAGTCTCTTTAGGGGAAGAAAGTAAACGTTTCTAGAGTGATCTAGTGTTTAGTCTCTTTCCAGCCACTGAATTATTTATCTTTCATTAGATTTTTCTGTTACATTGTAATTCTGTTTTCGTAATTACTAACTTTTGAGAAAGGATAGAATTGCGTGTTTCAGGTACAAACCACTTAAAGTTTCGAGTTCAGTGAAATAAGTGCAAACAGAAAATCAAAGTGATAAGTGATTAGCACAAAGTGTGTCAGTGTTGTGCGTGAGGGTACTTCTGTGCGCGCCAGTTGTTCTCCCAGTCCGGGACCTCTTGCAAGCTCCCAAGCCCAGGGGAGAAGCAATGTCGAAGGACAAAAGGGTTCAGCAGGCCTTGATCGGCGCACAGAAGTATCCTCGGTGGTTGTGGGCGTGTCTTACCGAGACCGTCACTCCCACCCGCAGACGATTGAGCCCTTATTTTGCTCGTCTGCAGAAGAAATTTAGGGGAGAAAACGCTGGTCTCAGGTCTCAAGACCTCTTAAACATAAAGTCCAGACCTATGCCAGACGTACGAAGTTAGAGTTCAACAACCCGGATGCAGTCATTGGGTTAGCTCTGACTCTCCTCAGTCATCAGTGAATGCACTCCGCCTAAGAGGAGTAAGGTTCTGCCGCAACAGATCTCTGCTGTTAAGGCTTTACCTCAGCAGACCTTAGTGTCTGCCGACCCCAAGTTGACTCTACTGCAGTCCATGCAGTCACAACTTTCGGTCTTGATGCGTGAGTGTCGGGCTGAGAGTGTTGCGCCTCCGCCTCCGCCTACACTCCCTCCGCCTGCGCTCGCTCCGCCTGATCGCAGTACCACCTGCCAGGCGTACGATGTTGAGCCACATTCTGAGTTGGCTGTTCCCAGTGGTGCTCAGCCTCCGCCTTCTTTAAGGCAACCTTTACAATGGGATCAGGAGGATTATACCTCTCTTCCTCCGCCTCCACTTGCTGCTCCACCAGTGATGCAACACTCGGTTGAGGTACAACAACCTCTCCCGTCCTTGAGTCAGTCTCCTCAGCTCTCGCTGCAGCGAGCTCAACCCTCCACAAGGCAAGCACCACTACACCTTAGCCTTGCGCCTCAGGAGCCTCAGCTTGCGAGACATTTACCTTGTTCTGCGCAGCCTCTACCTCATCGCGCTCCGCTCACACCACAGGAACAGGAACTTGCTACTCCGCTTCCGCCAACCGCTCAGCAAGCGCAACCCTTGGGTTCAGCCACTCATGCCAGGAGTCAGCCTCCTCCACCCATGCGCCTACCTTCTGCTACTTCCTTTGATCAGCCTTTGCAGACTGAGCCTCAGGTGTTCCCTCAACAGAGTCTTGAAGAGGAAACCACAACTATTGTTGTTCCAGCTCGTTCTGACTCTGCTGTTCAGCATACCTTACCTCCATTTTCAAACCTTATGATAATGGAGGTTATTTGTATTACTTATAAAAATATATTTGGATTCCTTGCAATATATTTTCAACAATATCGCAGAATATGGCAAAAAATATGAATCATGAGTTATGAATGTAAGGTAAATATTATGTTGATATTTAAACCCCATGCAAGCATGCATAAAGCACTCTAGCACTGGTCATGGAATTTCTGAGAAATGTTAAACGCCATGCACACGCTCTGCTTACCTTACAGCATGCTCTACATACAGCATGCTCTGCTTACAGCATGCTCTGCATACAGCATGCTCTGCATTGAGCATGCTCTGCATACGACATGCTCTACATTCAGCATGCTCTGCATACAGCATACTCTGCATACAACATGCTCTGCATACCTTACCGCATGCTTCTCAGTCACACATCTTTGGTTGTTGCCAACTCACTAGACTGTCAAGCAGTTTCATAACGTTGCCTTCTAGTCTGCTGCTTTTGCACCAGTGAACCCTCACTGAGAGAACTTAGCTTTTCTAGGATATGGTCCCTGTAGATGAGAAAGTTCTTTTCTCCCTCCTTCTGATATTCCTTTGAGGACTCTGTCATTTGGAGGGAGCCTTTAGCTGCATAGCCTCCTATGGACTTTTATTTAAGCGTAACATGCTTCCAGGGAAGGTAATGGTTCCACTTCAGTCGCTAATCCCGTCTGTTACCACACCTGCTCCCATAGACCTTGAGCTTTGTTGCAAGACATGCAGTCCAAGCTTAGTCCTTGTTACAGGTTTTTTTGTTTACGGAGTCGATGTGTCACGGGGAAGACGTTCAACAACCAACAGAAGTGACTTGTTGTGACGCAGTGCGGCAACCTCAGCAACCCGATAAGGAGTTGTCTGTACGACCCAGACAGTCTAGACAGATTCGGGTTGTCACTGTACTTCCTCGCTTGCCCATGATTGACAGTTCACAGACTGTGCAGCAGTACCATGATCTTGTGTCCGGCTCCGTCAGACGACTGGCTTTTAAGAGCTCCCACAAGTCGTCGCTGTCTGGAGATTTTCTTATGGACTATGGATCTGACCAAGGAACTGGGCCTCCTGGTCAATTTTGAGGAGTCTCAGCTCGTTCCATCCCAGACCATTGTCTCCTTGGGTATGGATCTTCAGAGTCGAGCTTTTCGGACTTTTCCGTCGGCCCCAAGGATCTTCCAAGCCCTAGAATGCATCCAGAGCATACTGAGAAGGAACCGATGCTCAGTCAGGTAGTGGATGAGTCTAACAGGGACACTTTCATCGCTGGCCCTGTTCATCGTGTTAGGGAGACTCCACCTCCCCCCCCTTCAGTATCATCTAGCTGCTCACTGGATAAAGGACATGACGCTAGAGACGGTCTCAGTTCCTGTTTCCGAAGAGAGGAGGTCTTCTCTCGCGTGGTGTAAGAACAGCTTTCTTCTCAAGGAAGTCTACCTTTGGCTGTTCAGAAACACGACCGCCGTCTCC
Organism: Palaemon carinicauda; assembly: GCF_036898095.1. Classification (NCBI taxonomy): domain Eukaryota; kingdom Metazoa; phylum Arthropoda; class Malacostraca; order Decapoda; family Palaemonidae; genus Palaemon; species Palaemon carinicauda. The sequence continues at coordinate 14,145,968 of NC_090758.1, forward strand.
TCTCGGACGCATCAGACACGGGCTGGGGTGCGACTTTGGACGGACAAGAATGCTCGGGAACATGGAATCAGGAGCAAAGGACACTTCACATCAATTGCAAGGAGTTGTTGGCGGTTATTCTGGCCTTGATAAACTTCAAGTCCCTCCAGCTTAACAAAGTGGTGGAGGTGGACTCTGACAACACCACAGCCCTGGCTTACATCTTCAAGCAGGGAGGGACTCTTTCGTGGAAGTTGTTCTAGATCGCAAGGGACCTACTCATCTGGTCTAAAGATCGAAAGCTAACTGGTAACGAGGTTCATTCAGGGCGGTATGAATGTCATGGCAGATCACCTCAGACGGAAGGATCAGGTCATCCCCACAGAGTGGACCCTTCTCAAGAATGTTTGCAACAGGCTTTGGGCCCTGTGGGGTCAGCCAACCATAGATCTGTTCACTACCTCGATAACCTAGAGACTCCTGTTGTATTGTTCTCCGATTCCAGACCCAGCAGCAGTTCACGTGGATGCTTTTCTGCTGGTTTGGTTCCATCTCGACCTGTATGCATTCCCGCCGTTCAAGATTGTCAACAGGGTACTTCAGAAGTTCTCCTCTCACAAAGGGACACGGCTGACGTTGGTTGGCTCCGCTCTGGTCCGCGAGAGAATGGTTCTTAGAGGTACTGCAATGGCTGGTCGACATTCCCAGGACTCTTCCTCTAGGAGTGAACCTTCTAAGTCTACCTCACGTAAGAAGGTACACCCAATCCTCCACGCTCTTCGTCTGACTGCCTTCAGACTTTCGAAAGACTCTCAAGAGCTAGGGGCTTTTCGAAGGAGGCAGCCAGAGCGATTGCCAAAGCAAGGAGAACATCCACTCTCAGAATCTATCAGTCTCAAGGGGAAGTCTTCCGTAGCTGGTACAAGACCAATGCAGTTTCCTCAACCAGTACCACTGTAACCCAGATTGCTGACTTCCTGTTATATCTAAGGAAAGTAAGATCCCTTTCAGCTCCTACGATCAAGGGTTACAGAAGTATGTTGGCAGCGGTTTTCCGCCACAGAGGCTTGGATCTTTCCACCAACAAAGATCTACAGGACCTCCCTAGGTCTTTTGAGACCTCTAAGGAACGTCGGTTGTCCACTCCAGGTTGGAATCTAGACGTGGTCCTAAGGTTCCTTATGTCTTCAAGATTTGAACCTCTCCAATCAGCCTCTTTTTAGGACCTCACATTAAAAACTCTTTTCCTCGTGTGCTTGACAACAGCTAAAAGAGTAAGTGAGATCCACGCCTTCAGCAGGATCATTGTTTTCACATCTGAAACGGCTACATGTTCCTTGCAGCTCGGTTTTTGCTAAACGAGCTTCCTTCACGTCCTTGGCCTAAGTCGTTCGAGATCCCAAGCCTGTCCAACTTGGTGGGGAATGATCTGAAGAGAGTACTTTGCCCAGTTAGAGCTCTTAGGTACTATCTAAAAAGGTCTTAACCTTTACAAGGACTATCAGAAGCCTTATAGTGTGCTATCAAGAAACCTTCTTTTCCAAGTTCTAAGAACTCAGTTTCTTACTATTCAGGCTTCTGATTAGAGAAACACATTCTCATCTGAAGGAAGAAGACCTTGCTTTGCTGAAGGTAAGGACACATGAAGTGGGAGCTGTGGCTACTTCAGTGGCCTTCAAACAGAACCATTCTCTGCAGAGTGTTATGGATGCAACCTATTGGAGAAGCAAGTCAGTGTTCGCATCATTCTATCTCAAAGATGTCCAGTCTCTTTACGAGTACTGCTACACCCTGGGACCATTCGTGGCAACGAATGCAGTAGTAGGCGAGGGCTCAGCCACTACATTCCCATAATCCCATAACCTTTTAACCTTTCTCTTGAATACTTTTTATGGGTTGTACGGTCGGCTAAGAAGCCTTCCACATCCTTGTTGATTTGGCGGGTGGTCAATTCTTTCTTGAGAAGCGCCGAGGTTAAAGGTTGTGATGAGGTCCTTTAGTATGGGTTGCAGCCCTGTATACTTTAGCACCTTTGAGTTGATTCAGCCTCCCAAGAGGAACGCTGCGCTCAGTAAGGAAGACGATCTTATTAAAGGCAGAGTAACGGTTCAAGTCGACTTCCTTACCAGGTACTTATTATTTCATTGTTATTGTGGATAACTGATTATATGAAATACGGGATACTTAGCTGTCCTTTAGTCTTGTACACTGGTTTTTCACCCACCCCCCTGGGTGTGAATCAGCTACATGATTATCGGGTAAGTTTAATATTGAAAAATGTTATTTTTATTAGTAAAATAAATTTTTGAATATACTTACCCGATAATCATGATTTAATCGACCCTCCCTTCCTCCCCATAGAGAACCAGTGGACCGAGGAATAATTGAGGAGGTGTCAACAAGAAGTACTTGAGTACCTGGCCACAGGTGGCGCTGGTAAGTACACCCCCTTCTAGTATTGTGATAGCTGGCGTATCCCTCCATAGAATTCTGTCGGGCAACGGAGTTGACAGCTACATGATTATCGGGTAAGTATATTCAAAAATTTATTTTACTAATAAAAATAACATTTTTCTTATTGCATATCTCTCTCTCTCTCTCTCTCTCTCTCTCTCTCTCTCTCTCTCTCTCTCTCTCTCTCTCTCTCTCTCTCTCTCTCTCTCTCTCTCTCTCTCTCTCGGGGAAATTTAGGATAGTTTTCTTTTACTAGATCACCCTTCGGCAATATAGCATCGTTAGAGAAAACGTGAAACAAAAATAATTTCAGTTCATTTCTTATATAGAAGTATAAATAAGTTATGATTTACTTTCATAAATAATATCTCAGTTTATTTATGATGTTTCTATATTACAATTTTCATGTGTAAAAGAAATATATTTTGCAGTTTTATAAATAAGTTGTCAATTTGATTTACCATGTTTTCATTATACAATTTTTATAAATAAATTAAATATAATATGCAAGTTCATGAATAAGCTATCAATTTATTTACAATATTTTACAATTTTCATATGTTTCTTATGTATTCTTCTGCAGTCTCATTTTTATTAAAATAAATTTTTCAGTTGAAATGGATAATTATATTGAATAGCCACTCTAGCAAGTTAAATCTCTTCAGCAAGAGCTCTTATGCAATCATTTCCCGCTCTTAATTTTACGCCATGGATGACTGAAAAGATTTCTCTCATCTTACTTAATTCTGATAAGAAAGAATCTGAAGGTTCTATAAAGACCACCTCTGTGCATTAAATCTATCCATCATTTGTCACTCACAACATTATGTGTTTATTACTGTTGCATCATCTCTGTGTGTATATTCACAAAACCTGTCGATTATACATAGCCTATGACAATTTAAACAAGTCCCTTTGCGTCAATAGGCGTAGGAGATGATGACAACCACAGTTACCAGTATGTTCTTATGCTCATATACAATTTTGCATAGGCCGTCAACCCGATGGTATTGACAGATCACTGGTTTACAAGGTCTCAGGATGCTCATCCCTTGCATCATCATGCTCGAATGCAACGATCCCAGGTCAAAAAGTTCCAGCCAGTTGATGGGACTTCCTCCCACCATAGAGTGAGTCTCCTATTCAAAGAACATAAAGTTTGTTTGTTCGGACACTAAATGCAAACCCTTTCGTTCTTTATTAGCCATATACTATCGGGGAAGCTGGAAGAATAGCCATGAAACTTTTAGCGAGGTGTAACTACCCTACCGGTAGTTAACGGGGATAGGGGGGTAGCTGGCTACCTCACTCACACACGCATTGTCTCATCACTTTTGGCTTGGTGAGAGTAGATACAGTATTGTCTCTATCTGCCTCCCAACTTTCTGACTTTTGCGAAGTTTGCCATGCAGGCAACTTCATGGCTGGACCTATGATTAGGGTCAATGGGAAACCATCGGGAGCAAAGACTTGGTCTAAGGACACCATGAAGAATTTGATGGTGACCTATCTTTTATCGGATACCCAAGCCATTGAGTTTCTCTCCCACCAACCTGTTGGCGAACTTGATTCTCAAAGGAGGTGACTTGGTAATTGAAAAGATCCAATGAAACGTCCAAAAAGCGGAAGTGACCAGGCTCAGGAATGCTATGTTGGAGGGATTCTCTCTTTTCAGGTGGGGAGACGTCGAGCGGGCAGCTGAGCACTGGAGAAAGTTCAACCAGGACTCTCTCCTCCAGAGGGTTGTGTCATCGAGGTTTTATGGAGCAGCTCCTCCTCCTAAGAAGCCACCAATTACCACACCACAGGTGAACAGGACAATAGATTCCTCCAAGAATTTGTAAAAAAAGCCCTTTCCTGCCAGAGACCAGAAGGGCAGCAAGTCCACGCGTGGAAGAATAGGAAGTCAGGGTGGCTGCTCCCTCTTGAATGGGGAATCCTCCCAATTGCCCACCAGTGGGGGTATGCCTGCAATGTGGGTAGCAGTGGTGGCTGCAGCACAGGGCCGAACCCTGGGCAATCTTCGTGATTCATTCAGGGTATCACGTCCCGTTCACTCAATTTCTCCCTCCATTTCCATTGAGCCCCTATACGAAGGGATCCGTAGAAGAGCTGTCCCTCTGGGCCGAAGTCAAGACTATGTTGGAGAAGGGCGCTCTCCAAGAGGTCCTCGATGGGTCCCCAGGTTTCTTCAGTCGACTCTTTCTTGTGAAAAAGGTGCCTGGAGGCTGGAGACCTGTCATCGATCTCTCAGCTCTGAACAAGTTTGTTCTACAAACAGTAGACACGGTCAGACAAGCGGTAAGAGCACAGGATATCATGTGTTCACTGGATCTCAGGGACACATACTTCCAGATCCCAGTCAATCCGTCATCAAGGAAGTATCTAAGGATCATACGCGATAAAAGGCAATACCAGTTCAAGGTGCTGTGTTTTGGCCTTTCAACAGCACCTCAGGTCTTCACGAGGGTTTTCACTCTAGTGTCAACCTGGGCCAAGAGGACTCGGCATCCATCTAAGATACCTGGATAATTGACTGATCCTAGCAGACTCGATGGCAACCCTTCTTTAACACTGAGACAAACTTCTTGCATTTTGCCAAGATCTGGGGATCGCGGTAAATCTCGAGAAGACATCCCTGCTTCCTTCTCAAAGATTGGTATACCTGGGAATGATCATCAATGCCAGCCAGCAGAAAGTCTTCCCATTAGATGACAGAATCCAGAGGCTGAGGAAGGTGGCAAGCCCCTTCCTCCGAGACGCGCTCCCAGCCCAGTGATGGTTACATCTAGGTCACCTGTCTAGTTCTCAATGGCCGTCTCCAAATTTGATCTCTTAAGTGGCAGCTAAAATCCGGGTGAGTTCAGCACGAGGACTCCCCAGATACACTGGTCCCCTTGGGATCCGAACAGCAGACGAACCTGAGGGGGTAGGTGGAAGACGAGAATCTCCGCCGAGGGGTTGGCCTTCTCGTTCCTTTCCTGGGAATTGATGTGCTTTTCAGATGCATCAAAAGAAGCATGGGAGGCCCAAATGCTGCATCACACGGCCTCAGAGCTCTGGTCCAAGTCCAAAAGGTACCAGCATATAAGTATCTTGGAGATGAGGGCAGCCTTTCTAGCCCTACAACAATTCCTGTTGGGTTACTCATTGGTGTTGATGAGCGACAGCACCACGGTTGGTTCTTGCGTAAACAAGCAAGGCAGTACCTTTTCACAGCACCTTTGCCATCTAAGAGGGGCAGAAGACAACTCAGTATGTTCTCGCAGATAATCTGAGCATAGCGACACGGGTAGTGGGCTCCCAGTGGTTTTTTAATCATTTAGTAGCCAACAAAGTCCTGACTGTGCGGTTCCCCGGCTGTGGATCTGTTCGCTATGTCCCTGAACAACAGGCTCACGTCGTACTGGTCCCCAGTCTTGGATCCCCAGGCTCTCTATTATAGGTAGTAGGTTGGCGAAGGCACCAGCCACCCGTTGAGATACTACCACTAGAGACTCATTGGGTCCTTTGACTGGCCAGACAATACTTCATTGGATCCCTCTCTCTGGTTACGGCTTATTTCATCTTTTCCTACACATTCACAGAATAGTCTTGAGTATTCTTTCTGCATCCTCCTCTGTCCTCATACACCTGACAACACTGAGATTACCAAACGATTTTTCTTCTCTGAAGAGTTTAATTACTGCACTGTAATTATTCAGTGGCCACTTTCCTCTTGGTAAGGGTTGAACAGACTCTTTAGCTATGGTGAGCAGCTCTTTTAGGAGAATGACAGTGCAAAATCAAACCATTGTTCTCTAGTCCTGGGTAGTGCCATAGCCTCTGTACCATGGTCTTCTACTGTCTTGGGTTAGAGTTCTCTTACTTGATGGTACACTCGGACACACTATTCCATCTTGTTTCTCTTCCTCTTGTTATTTTGAAGTTTTATTCCTCCTGTTATTTTCAAGTTTTTATAGTTTTTGAAAGGTTTATTTTAATGTTATTGTTCTTAAACTTCTTGTAGTTTTTCCTTATTTCCTTTCCTCACTGGGCTTTTTTCCCTGTTGGAGCCCTTGGGCTTAAAGCATCCTGCTTTTCCAACTAGGGTTGTAGCTTAGCAAGTAATAATAATAATAATGGTGAGACAAAAGCCTCACCTTTAGGCTGAATGGAGTTAACATATCCTTGTTGTTGGAGTTGTCTCTCCTCATAGAAAGTTTTGGGCTTACCTGCTTCCAGTCAGAAGTTTGACCACCCCCGTGTAACGTGGTTAGCGTCTTTCAGTCTCGAAGGGTGCTCCCTATGAACCATTATGCCAGGCATCAGATCGCCACCTGACTCGGAAGACTGTTTTCCTATTCATGTTAGCTTTAGCTTAGAGAGTTAGCGAACTTCACAGTCTTTCATACGTCTCCCATTCAAGGGGATGGGGGAAGGTAGTACTTGGCTTCGTCCCTGATTTTATAGCCAAGACTTAAAATCCAGGAGTAGCAGATCCTAGATTTGGGCCCTTCTGGATTGGGAGTCTTTGCAACGTGACCGATGATCCAGATCAACTGTTACTTTGTCCAGCAGCAAATTGCCTCTTGAGTGTCAGCACTCTTTGTCTGCACAGGGAAATTCAAGAGGAAGATTATCAAGAACACCATCTCTGCTTGGATTTGCAAGGTCATCGGCTCAGAGCTCACAACGTCGGGGGCATTACAACGTCCCTGGCGTTCAAAAGATCTATTCTGCTATGCAGGTACTGCAAGCGAGCGAGTGGAAGCTTCAGACAACCTTCACCGCTCAATACCTGCAAGATGTGACCCACAGGAACATGGAGATGTTATCCATTGGCCCTGTGGGGGCTGCACAAAAGGGGTTTAAATACATCAGGCTTCTTGATGGTTGAGGGCAGAGGTTATCCAGGCTTAGCCTGAGATGAATGTTAAGAATGCCCGGCTCTTTCTCTCATCTTCCCCTCTTTTGGGGAACAGCACCTACAGTCCTCTGCAAACTGGCCCCATCTGTCTGCAGGTAAAACCATTCCCCTTGTGTAACCTAGCATAGAAATATTACTTGTTGCATCTCCATACCCCTTAGGAAGGTTGGATTGGGTAAAGTCTGTGGTTGATTTGAAAGATTCCTTCGTTTCTGAGAAATCTTATTTAGACTAGTCACACTGCTAGCATCTTACAATCACACAGATAGCTCAGGCCGCTAACCATGCATTGTACGGAGTTTAAATAGGTGTCGGGTAAACCCCAGGTAAAAAGGTCAGTCAGTTGGTTCAGACTTCCCCTCTCCTAAAGGTTGAGTCATCCATAATAAAGAGCAAAAGGGTTTGTATTTAGTGTCAAAACAAATGATAAATTTGAAAGTAATTTTTCCTATTGATACGAACCTTGAGCTCTTTTATAAAAGTTGGGCCCACCATCACCTATCCCCCTTTAAGTCCTGTCTGCAATCAAAACTGACGAGACAATGCCGGTGTGTGCGTAAGCGGAGTACCAGGCTTACCCCCTACCCTCCGCTAACTAGCTATGGATAGTTACACCTCGCTGAAAGTCTTATGGCTAGTCTTCCAGCTTTGCTGAAAGTATATCCGTAATAAAGACCTCAAGGTTTGTATCGTTAGGAAAAATGTTATTTTTATTAATAAAATAAATTTTTGAATATACTTACCCGGTGATCATATAAGCTGCAGCTCTGCTGCCCGACAGAAAAACCTACGGTCAAAATACGCCAGTGATCGCTATGCAGGTAGGGGGTGTACATCAACAGCGCCATCTGTCGAGCAGGTACTCAAGTACTCCATGTAAACACAGAACCAATTTTCTCCTCGGTCCACTGGGTCTCTATTGGGGAGGAAGGGAGGGTCCTTTAATATATGATCACCGGGTAAGTATATTCAAAAATTTATTTTATTAATAAAAATAACATTTTTCAATATTAAACTTAGCCGGTGATCATATAAGCTGATTCACACCCAGGGGGGTGGGTAGAGACCAGCATTACATGTTTACATTATTATGAGCTAAGTATTTTGTATTTCATTTTAGCAGTTATTCAAAATAACAAACATAAAATAAATAAGTACCTGGTAAGGAAGTCGACTTGAACAATTACACTGCCTTTTTAAGTACGTCTTCCTTACTGAGCCTCGCGATCCTCTTAGGATGCTGAGCGACTCCTAGGAGCTGAAGTATCAAGGGTTGCAACCCATACTAAAGGACCTCATCAAAACCTCTAATCTAGGCGCTTCTCAAGAAAAGAATTTGACCACCCGCCAAATCAACCAGGATGCGAAAGGCTTCTTAGCCTTCCGGACAACCCAAAAAACAACAATAAAAACATTTCAAGAGAAAGATTAAAAAAGGTTATGGAATTAGGGGAATGTAGTGGTTGAGCCCTCACCCACTACTGCACTCGCTGCTACGAATGGTCCCAGGGTGTAGCAGTTCTCGTAAAGAGACTGGACATCTTTAAGATAAAAAGACGCGAACACTGACTTGCTTCTCCAATAGGTTGCGTCCATTATACTCTGCAGAGATCTGTTTTGTTTAAAGGCCACTGAAGTTGCGACAGCTCTAACTTCATGTGTCCTTACCTTCAGCAAAGCATGGTCTTCCTCATTCAGATGGGAATGAGCTTCTCGTATCAACAGTCTGATATAATAGGAAACTGCATTCTTTGACATAGGTAAAGAAGGTTTCTTAATAGCACACCATAAAGCTTCTGACTGTCCTCGTAAAGGTTTAGTTCGTCTTAAATAGAACTTAAGAGCTCTAACAGGGCATAAGACTCTTTCTAGTTCATTTCCAACCAAATTAGAAAGGCTTGGAATATCGAACGATTTCGGCCAAGGACGAGAAGGTAGTTCGTTTTTGGCTAGAAAACCAAGCTGTAAAGAACATGTAGCCGTTTCAGATGAAAATCCGATGTTCCTGCTGAAGGCGTGTATCTCACTGACTCTTTTAGCTGTTGCTAAGCAGACGAGGAAAAGAGTCTTTAAAGTGAGATCTTTAAAGGAGGCTGATTGTAGTGGCTCGAACCTTTCTGACATAAGGAATCTTAGTACCACGTCTAAATTCCAACCTGGTGTGGCCAAACGACACTCCTTCGAGGTCTCAAAAGACTTAAGGAGGTCCTGTAGATCTTTGTTGTTGGAAAGATCTAAGCCTCTGTGACGGAAGACTGCTGCCAACATGCTTCTGTAACCTTTGATCGTGGGAGCTGAAAGAGATCTTTCCTTCCTCAGGTATAAAAGGAAGTCAGCTATTTGGGTTACAGAGGTACTGGTTGAGGATACTGAAACCGACTTGCACCAGCTTCGGAAGACTTCCCACTTCGACTGGTAGACTCTAAGAGTGGATGTCCTCCTTGCTCTAGCAATCGCCCTGGCTGCCTCCTTCGAAAAGCCTCTAGCTCTCGAGAGTCTTTCGATAGTCTGAAGGCAGTCAGACGAAGAGCGTGGAGGCTTGGGTGTACCTTCTTTACGTGTGGCTGACGTAGAAGGTCCACTCTTAGAGGAAGAGTTCTGGGAACGTCCACCAGCCATTGAAGTACCTCGGTGAACCATTCTCTCGCGGGCCAGAGGGGAGCAACCAACGTCAACCTTGTCCCTTCGTGAGAGGCAAACTTCTGCAGTACCTTGTTGACAATCTTGAACGGGGGGAATGCATAAAGGTCTAGATGGGACCAATCCAGTAGAAAAGCATCTATATGAACTGCTGCTGGGTCCGGGATTGGCGAGCAATAATTTGGGAGCCTCTTGGTCATCGAGGTTGCAAAGAGATCTATGGTAGGTTGGCCCCATGTGGCCCATAGTCTCTTGCACACATTCTTGTGTAGGGTCCATTCTGTTGGGATGATTTGACCCTTCCGACTGAGGCGGTCCGCCATGACATTCATGTTGCCTTGAATGAACCTCGTTACTAGAGAAAGGTTTAGATCTCTTGACCAGGTGAGGAGGTCCCTTGCGATCTCGTACAACATCATAGAATGGGTCCCTCTTTGCTTGGAGATGTACGCCAAGGCCGTGGTGTTGTCTGAGTTCACCTCCACCACCTTGCCTAGAAGGAGGGACTTGAAGCTTTTCAAGGCCAGATGAACTGCCAGTAGCTCCTTGCAGTTGATATGTAACGTTCTTTGATCCGAGTTCCAAGTGCCCGAGCATTCCCGACCGTCTAATGTCGCACCCCAGCCCGTGTCCGATGCGTCCGAGAAGATAACGTGGTTGGGGGTCTGAACAGCCAGGGGCAGACCCTCTCTGAGGTAGATGTTGTCCTTCCACCAAGACAGTGATGACTTCATCTTCTCGGAAATGGGGATCGAGACCGCTTCTAGCGTCTTGTCCTTTCTCCAGTGAACAGCTAGGTGAAATTGAAGGGGACGGAGGTGCAGTCTCCCTAACGCAATGAACTGGTCCAGTGATGAAAGCGTCCCTATCAGACTCATCCACTGTCTGACTGAACATCGGTCCTTCTTTAGCATGTTCTGGATGCATCCTTGGGCTTGACTTATTCTGGGGGCCGACGGAAAAGCCCGAAAAGCTTGACTGTGAATCTCCATCCCTAGGTACACTATAGTTTGGGATGGGACCAGTTGGGACTTTTCCATATTGACCAGGAGACCCAATTCCTTGGTCAGATCTAGAGTCCACTTTAGATTCTCCAGACAGCGACGACTGGACGAAGCTCTTAGAAGCCAGTCGTCCAAATAGAGGGAGGCTCTGATGTCTGCTAAATGCAGGAATTTGGCAATATTCCTCATCAGTTTCGTAAAGACAAGAGGCGCCGTGCTTAGGCCAAAGCACAGGGCTTGAAATTGGTAGACAACCTTCCCGTAAACGAACCTTAGAAAAGGTTGGGAATCTGGGTGGATGGGGACGTGAAAGTAAGCGTCCTTGAGGTCTAAAGAGACCATCCAGTCTTCCTTCCTGACCGCTGCTAGAACAGACTTTGTCGTCTCCATGGCGAACGTCTGCTTTATGACAAAGACATTCAGAGCACTGACGTCTAGCACCGGTCTCCACCCTCCTGTCTTCTTTACCACTAAGAAGAGACGGTTGTAGAAGCCCGGGGATTGATGGTCCCGGACTTTGACTACCGCTCCCTTTTCTAGTAAGAGAGACACCTCTTGCTTCAAAGCTAGTCTCTTGTCCTCCTCTCTGTACCTGGGAGAGAGGTCGATGGGAGTCGTTGCTAGAGGGGGCTTGCGCAAGAACGGGATCTTGTACCCTTCTCTGAGCAACTTCACAGATTGTGCATCTGCGCCTCTGTTCTCCCAGGACTACCAGTAGTTCTTGAGTCTGGCTCCCACTGCTGTCTGAAGAAGGTGGCAGTCAGACTCTGCCTCTAAAGGACTTGGTACCTTTCTTCTTACTCCCACGTTTACCTTCGGCACGAGCACCTCCTCTGCTGGAGGCTCTGCCACGAAAGGGCGGAATAAATCTTGACGCTGGAGTATCCATCCTGGGTCTAGACACGGTAGGCAAAGGGGTGGCTTTGCGGGCAGATGACGCAACCAGGTCATGCGTGTCTTTTTGAATCAAGGAGGCAGCAATCTCCTTGATCAACTCCTCTGGGAAAAGGCACTTTGAGAGAGGAGCAAACATAAGTTCCGATCTCTGACATTGTGTTACTCCAGCTGACAAGAAGGAGCAAAGGTTTTCCCGTTTCTTGAGGACCCCGGAAACGAACGAAGCCGCAAGCTCACTGGAACCATCCCGTATGGCCTTGTCCATGCAGGACATAATGAGCATGGAAGTTTCCTTGTCAGAAGGGGAGGTCTTCCTGCTCAACGCTCCCAAACACCAATCCAAAAAGTTAAAAACCTCGAAGGCTCTGAACACTCCTTTCATCAGATGGTCTAAGTCTGAAGGACTCCAACAAATCTTGGAGCGTCTCATGGCTAGCCTGCGGGGAGAGTCTACTAGACCTGAGAAGTCGCCCTGGGCAGAGGCAGGAACTCCCAAGCCGAGAACTTCTCCCGTGGCATACCAGACGCTCGATCTGGAAGCGAGTTTCGCAGGGGGAAACAAGAATGCTGTCTTCCCAAGGTGCTTTTTGGACTGCATCCAATCTCCCAACACACTTAAAGCTCTCTTGGACGAGCGGGCGAGGACGAGCTTCGTAAAGGCAGGCGCGGATGACTGCGTGCCTAAAGCGAACTCAGATGGAGGAGAGCGTGGGGCTGCAGAAACAAACTGATCAGGATACATCTCCTTGAACAGTGCAAGAACTTTTCTAAAGTCCAAGGAGGGAGGCGTGGTCTTGGGTTCGTCGATGTCCGTGTGCGGGTCGTCAAGGTGTGCAGCGTCGTCATCATCAGAGAGTCCATCGTCTGAATACTGAGGAGGAAGCGGCAAAGGAGTAGGAATTGGCTGGTCAGCTGAGTCCGGCAGCACGGGTGCATGCGTGACTGCACTGGACGCAACGTCATGGAACTGTTGGCCAGTCTGTGAGCTGGCAACAACCATAGCAGCGCGGGGGCGCAAAGCGTCTACTCCTGACTGTGTAGTCTGCTGTGGGCGAGTGGTGGTAACCACACTGGGTTGCGGAAGTTGACGCACCGCGTCAAAACAAAACAACTTAGGTTGTTGTTGTAACTCGCGAACGTCAACGGAGGGTTCCGTGCGTCGCTGAACGTCAACATGCGGCTGGCAGGGTACACTGCGCATGGGTGGCGGGACTCTCACAGCTGGAGTGCGGGAGAAGGTAGCCTCAGCGTCCACTGGACGCACAACCGTGGATGGTTGTAGGCTAACGGGTGCAGCGTCAACCTTCTCCGCTCGAAAGTCCTGCATTAAAGATGTTAACTGCGTCTGCATGGTCTGCAGCAAAGACCACTTAGGGTCTACAGTAGCAGGTGCGGCAACAGACGGTGTTACTGCCTGTTGCGGTACTGCTTTGCCTCTCTTAGGAGGTGTGCAGTCATCGGAAGACTGCAGCGAGTCCGAACTGACCCAGTGGCTACAACTGGGCCGTTGGACTTGCGCGGAAGGGACCGACTTGCGTTTAAGAGGCCGTGAGACCTTGGTCCATTGTTTCTTCCGAGAAACATCTTCCGCAGACGAGGAATAAATGGGCTCTCTCGTCTTCTTGTGGGTGGGGCGATCTTGGTAAGATACGTCCGAAACCACGGAGGGAACGTCTGTCCGCTGATTAAAGCCTGTCGAACCCTTTGGTCGTACGACATTGCTTCTCCCCTGGGCTTGGGAGCTTGCAAGAGGTCCCGGACTGGGAGGACGACAGGCACGAACAGACGCACCCTCAAGCGCAACACTAACACTTTCCACAACACTACCACTCACTTTGTCACTACCCACTGCACTCTTACCCTTCAACTCCTTGACGTCTGCCATGAGTTGGTTACGGTCACTCGCCAATGACTCGACTCTCTCACCCAGAGCCTGGATGGCACGCATCATCTCTGCCATCGAAGGTTGTTGAGTGCTAGAAGGGGGATCAGGAGCAACCACTACAGGGGCAGGAATAGGTTGTGGGGCATGGGGAGAGGAAATATCAACGGAGCGAGATGAACTTCTCCTGACTCTATCTCTCTCTAGCCTACGTGAATATTTCAGGAATTCGAGAAAATCGAATTCCGAAAGCCCAACGCATTCCTCACATCGATCTTCCAATTGACAGGTTTTACCCCGACAATTGGAACAAACGGTGTGCGGATCGATAGAGGCCTTCGGAAGACGCCTTGAACAGTCCCTAGCACTACACTTTCTGTATTTAGGGACTTGAGAAGGGTCAGCCATCTTGAATTAGTCATAGGGGAATTCAAAATCTATCCAAGTCGTCAACAAATAATCCAAAAATCAATAAAAGAATGCAAGGATGTATTGAAGATAACCTCTGCAAAGCGAAAGCTAATAACTAGAAATGTGTACTTCACCAAAATCTGTGAAAACCAATCCAGTAAGCAACAGCGAATTTAGTAGGTCTTGCCGGTGGCACGACAGAGAGAAAATTGATTCTGTGTTTACATGGAGTACTTGAGTACCTGTTCGACAGATGGCGCTGTTGATGTACACCCCCTACCTGCATAGCGATCGCTGGCGTATTTTGACCGTAGGTTTTTCTGTCGGGCAGCAGAGCTGCAGCTTATATGATCACCGGCTAAGTTTAATATTGAAAAATACAAATTACTTCTGAATTTGTCATATATTTTACATCAGCTACTTTTCTTTTATCAAGGATACCTATTTGTTATAAATACAGTGTGTATCATGTTAAATTTCATTTCTACCTTGTGATTTGATTATTACTATTACTACTTGGTAACTAGTTTGTACAACACTGAAAGTCTAAGATCTAAACCTGTTTATGTGTACAGTTTCTAAACCACAGATGTGAGAATCTTCTCTTATCTACATCAGTTTTTGTTACTCATCCTCCTCTCATCTTTCTATGTCTCGGTTATCATTTGTCCTCAGAAATTTTAGATATAAAGATAGAGGATTTTATTTTATGCAAAAATATCTTCATTTTCATTTTATTGAACCATGGTGACTTTTGTAACGTCGAGTTGTAGTACAATCGTTTTTTGTCTTACAGGATTTGCACGACACATAGACAGCCATTGAGAAACTTAGGCTACAAACAGTCTCCCTTCGTTTGGCTAGTGGACCTTTCACCGGACGTATGTCGTGAGTACCGGTCTTGAAATATTGATGTGTTTTAGAATGATTAATAATTTGTTTCCTTTTATAAAGGTGTTGGACAAATTTACTTTGTGATCAGTTACAGGAATATTGTTTCCGATGTTTGTAGTAGATGTATTTAATATTAATTTGTTCTAACACGAAGACAAATTTTCCTTTGAATAAAAGTATGACTTTGGTGAAGCTCAATTAGCCACCAAAGCCTAGCGAAGTACAGTAGTTGACTACCAATAGTCAGGAAGACACTTGCTTTTGACTTAGGCTGAAAGGAATACAGCCGCACTTTTGTTGCCTCTATTTTTCAACCAGAGCTGCACATCACACTACTACTTTCTCGAAGCACGGTTTGGCAAACGCTCTACTCTCCTCAATCCCATCCTGGCCAATTCAAGACATGTGGCAGGATCAAAAATGGAAATAGGTGACGCTGAAGTCACCAGTTCCTTCCACCACCAGCTGCAACAAGCAGGTAAATGCCTGTCATGCCATTGAGCAACGTGACAGCGACTTGGAGCAGAGTAGCAGCTGGTGGATCTCCTTCCTGACTACTTTCAGAAATGGCCGAAAGGTCTGACCTTAGCATCACTTATTATTTAATTATCTGTCCCAATCATTTTGAGTTCTCTTTATTTTCATTGTCTTTTTTCTTTTGCAAATAGCTCGTAAAACTAAATGCATCATGAAACTAAATTAGACATTCTTTATCCTTTTCATTCGGCTTCATGTATGTTCGACCTCCTGTCCGTTCGCCCTCTTGTCTTTCTGTCCGTTCGGCATCATGTCCTACTACCGTTAAAATTCCACTGTAATAGCCTAGGATCGTAACCAGCCAAATGAATGCATAATAACCTAGGACTCTAACTAGCCAAATTAGAATATAAGAGCCTTGGACCATAAACAACCAAAGTGAATACATAATAGCCTAGGGCATCAAGCAGATGAATGATTATGTAATTATCATCAGAATTTGATGAATTTATCAGCTGAAACAGGTCAATTTATTTAGCACCACTTGAAATTGGTCAGCAACTTTCATTTACTAAACACGTTCTTGCTCAAAATATAAAGATTTTAAGAAATACGTTCTTCATGAGAGTTCAAGAAACACGTTCTTACTCAAATCTTATAAAAAAATTGCCGATTTACTTGAAAAAGGAGAGGACCAACCTTCTCCGAGGAATTGATCCTCCGGGGCATGCCCCGTGTGTCCGCCAGTGTCCAAATGGCGGTGAAAAATCATCGCCTTGAACGGGTTACTTATGACGATGACTCCCTAGTGATGCAGCTCTTTCATGTGGGTGAGAGGTAACTGGAACAGAATAGGAAGATTTGACGCTTTACAAAGATTGGAAAACATTTATGGCAACTACAAGAAAGCTTTACAAAGATTGGGAAACGTTTATGGCAACTACGAGAAAGCTTTACAAAGATTGGGAAACGTTTATGGCAACTACGAGAAAGCTTTACAAAGATTGGAAAATGTTTATGGTAACTATGAGAAAGCTTTAAGAAGCTTGGAAAACATTTATGGTAACTACAAGAAAGCTTTATAAAGATTGGAAAACGTTTATGGCAACTATGAGAAAGCTTTAAGAAGATTGGAAAACGTTTATTGCAACTACAAGAAAGCTTTATTAAGATTGGAAAACGTTTATAGCAACTACGAGAAAGCTTTAAGAAGATTGGAAAACGTTTATAGCAACTGCGAGAAAGCTTTGATAGGTGAGATTCAGTGTTTGTTGAAGAGAAAGTTGTTTGAATAAGGTTGTCAGTTAAATTATTATCATTACTAGCTAGCTGAAACCCTAGTTATAAAAGGAGGATGCAATAAGGCCAAGGGCTCCAGCAGGGAAAAATGAACTATATGAGATGTAATGAATAAAATATATGAAATATCTTAGGGTCAGTAACTATTTAAAAGTAGCTCTAATTTATATAAACTATGAAGACAAACCTATGTCAGCCTGTTCAACACAAAAACATTAGCTGCAAGTTTGAACTTCTGAAGTCTCACCGATGTAACTGCCAGGTTAGGAAGATCATTCCAAAATCTGGTCTCAGCGGGAATAAAACTTCTTGAGTACCATGTACTGTTGAGCCTTAATCCTTGTCTATCTCTTATCCCTCACTGAGAATTTATTTTTTATGGTAAGAAGATAATTCTTGGTCATTTTGAAGCTAAATCCTTGTATTCTCTATAGCCATGTTAAGAAATTATATGTTTAATAGACACTTGAAATTAGATTAGAATTTTTATTGAAGCCATCAGCAGAATCTCGACAGCTAGAAACATTACGAAGTCCGGTACTAACCCTGTCTTTGTGGGGAAGCCTCATAGCCTTTACAGTCGTGTATCCATGGCTCTTCTGCAGTATAGTCATGCCAGAATCATACACAATCCCCTCGCCATACATTCCTGCAAAGAAAACGGAGGAGGGTTAATCTGAAACTGTGGCGAGTTATTGATTTCTTACGTGAAGGTATCATGGCCTTCTGTTCTTTGTCGTGAGGTCAGGAATTTTAGTACCTGGAAGACATTGGCTGCATTACAAAATCCAATTTTAAATATTAAACTTAGCCGGTGAATATATAATAGCTGACGTCTCGGACGGCTCGACAGATACCAAAAACTCGCGAGAGATCGCCATGAAGGTTGCGGGTGTGACCACCAGCGCCGACTATCGGCCAGATACCGCATATACTTGTCAAGTTCTTCAGTTCTTCTCTGTCGGTCTTGTCGACAAGTTGGTTCCGCTCGCTTATGACCTTGAGTTTTCTACCTATTTGGTGAAGTACTTTATTTTGGTTGTTTATTGGCTTTCGCTGTGACGGGTGTTTTTTCTTCAATTAAACTCTTGAAACCCTTTTTTTGGCTGGTGTTTATTGTTGATAACTTTGGTTTTGACTTGGATTTTCTCTGATTGTTCAATATGGCTGACCCTTCTCCTATCCCTGAACCTAAATATCGCAAGTGTGCGAGGGATTGCAACAAACGTCTTCCCAAGGCCTCTATCGACCCACATACCGTTTGTTCTAATTGCCGGGGGTAAATCCTGCCAATTAGGAGATCGGTGTGATGAGTGCGTGGTCTTGTCGGAATTCGACTGGCTTGAGTATGACAAATATACTTGTAAGCTGGAGAGAGATAGGGTGAGGAGAAGCTCCTCTAGATCTTTGGAATTTTCCTCCTCCCATGCCCCTGAACCTAATCCTTCCCCTGTAGTAGTTGTTCCTGAACCCCCTACTAGCACTCATGAACCGTCCATGCGGGATATGTTTCTAGCGATTCAAGCTTTAGGCGAAAAAGTTGAGTCCTTAGCATCGGACCGTAACCAACTCATGTCAGATGTTAAGTTGTTGAAGTGTCAGAGTGGTAAAACAGAAAATTGTAGTGATAAAGTGATAAGTGCGCAAAGTGTGTTTAGTGTTGCGACCGAGGGTTCGTCTGTTCGTGCTTGTCGCTCCCCTAGTCCGAGACCTCTTTCAGGCTCCCCTGCACCAGGGAGAAGTAATGTCGTAGGACTTAAGGGGACGAGAGGCGTTAACCAACGTACAGACGTTCCCTCTTTGGTATCGGACGTTTCTCGTCAAGATCGCCCTTACCATGAGACGGGTGAGACTGTGTTCTCCTCGTCCTCCAAAGACTTATCGCACAAGAAACCTTGGCGCAAGGTTTCTAGACCCTTGAAGCGAAAGTCAGTCCCTTCAGGACAGGTCCAGCGTCCTGGCTGTAGCCATTGGGACAGCTCTGACATTTTACAGTCGTCGGATGACTGTTCGCCTATTAAGCGCAAGCGTAACACGGGGTCCGAGGGTCACGGTAGAGGCAATGTTTTGCCAACGCAGACGTTACCGACGTCACGGCCCGTTCCGACTCCCGTTGATCCGAAGTGGGTGGTCCTGCGGGACATGCAGTCTAAGCTTGCCTCCCTTATGGAAGAGTATGACTTTGAGCAGGTTCGCGATGATCCTTTGCTTTCGAGTCGCCAGTGCGCTGAACGTGACTCTGGCCGTCAGCCGCCCAAACGAGTTTTCACTCGTCCGTTTGACGTTAGTGCTGACGTTTCTAGTACTTTGAAACGCGATGTCAGTAGTCTTTCACGTCAGTCACGTGACATGGATCCCCCCTTGCTGCAGTCTCGTACTGACGTTCAGCTGCTGCCGCCGCAGCCCCGCACTGACGTTCGCCGACCGGCTCTGTTGCCTCGACGTGACGTTGAGCGTCAGTCACCGCAGTCGGAGGTTGTTTTGCCTGCTCAGACTATGCAGTCAATGCAGTTCCGACGTGACGTCGAGCGTCAATCAACTTCAGCTGTTGTTGTTGGTCAGTCACAGGGATTTCAGTCCTTTCAGCAGCGGCGTGACGTCGCTTCCTCTTCTGCTACTGCTGCTCCTTTGCTTGTTGACATTGCCTGTCAAGCGTTGCCTCCTCGGCAGGTCTCTCCTTTTCATGAGACTCGGCAGTTGTCGGACGAAGTTCCGTCGGATGAGGAAGTCGCTGATCCCCTTCCAACTGATATTCCTTTGGGGACTTTGTCGGACGGAGAGGAGCCTAAAGCTGCTCAGCCCTCTCTGGATTTTAAAAAGATCATGCTGATTTTTAAGGAACTGTTTCCTGACCATTTTGTAACTGCTGCTCCTCGTTCGCCTCCGTCAGAGTTTACGCTAGGCCTAGCTACTTCGACACCGTCGTTTACTAAGCTAGTGCTCTCTCGCTCTTCTAAGAGAGCTTTGCGTTTACTGGCGATTGGTTGATCACCAGGAGGAGTTTGGGGAAGACAGCCTTTGCTTTCCCCCCTTTTAAACTGGCTTCTAGAGCGAGCGTCTGGTATGACACGGGAGAAGTTCTCGGCTTGGGAGTTCCTGCCTCTGCCCAGGGAGACTTCTCAAGCCTCGTAGACTCTCCCCGTCGCCTGGCCATGAGACGCTCTAAAGTTTACTGGTCCTCTTCGGACCTTGATCATCTCCTCAAAGGGGTTTACAGGGCCTTCGAAGTTTTTAACTTCTTGGATTGGTCGCTGGGAGCCTTGAGTAGGAAGATCTCTTCGGCCGACTGTGATGTATCCGTGCTTATTATGTCCTGCATGGACAAAGCTATCCGTGATGGCTCTAATGAGCTCGCCGCTACCTTTACGGCAGGAGTCCTTAAGAAGAGGGAGACTCTTTGCTCGTTCCTTTCGGCAGGAGTAACTCCCTGCCAAAGGTCAGAGCTTCTCTTTGCCCCGTTGTCATCTGCCTTGTTTCCTCAGCAGTTGATAAAGGATATTGCGGCTTCTCTGGTGCAGAAGGATACCCACGACCTGATGGCTACGTCGGCACGCAAGGCTGCTCCTTCATCATCTTATGTCGTAAGACCCAAGCTCGATACTCCAGCAACTAGGTTTATCCCGCCCTTTCGTGGCAGAGCCCCCAGTAAGGGAGGCGCTCGTGCCGACAGTAAAAGAGGCAAGAGGAGAGGATCCAAGTCCTCCCGTGGCAGAGTCTGACTGCCCACGTCCTCAGACAGCGGTAGGGGCCAGACTGAACAACTTCTGGCAAGCCTGGGAGAAGAGGGGTGCAGACCAAGAGTCTGTGTTGTTGCTAAAGGAGGGGTACAAAATACCTTTTGTACGGAGACCTCCTTTGGTAAAAGTTCCTATAGACCTCTCTCCCAGGTATCGAGAGGAGTCAAGGAGACAGGCACTACAACTGCAGGTGTCTCAGTTGCTAGAGAAGGGAGCGGTGGTGAAAGTCTCGGACCTTCAATCACCGGGATTTTACAACCGTCTCTTCCTAGTCCCAAAGCATACAGGAGGTTGGAGGCCGGTGCTGGATGTCAGTGCGCTCAACGTTTTTGTTGTCAAAACAAAATTTACGATGGAGACCACGAAGTCCGTCCTAGCAGCGGTCAGAGAGGGAGACTGGATGGTCTCTCTCTCGACCTGCAGGATGCGTACTTCCACATTCCTATACACCCGGATTCTCAACCGTATCTGAGGTTTGTATACAGGAATGTGGTGTACCAATTCCGAGCACTGTGCTTCGGCCTCAGCCCTGCTCCTCTTGTTTTTACGAGGCTCATGAGAAATGTGGCAAAATTTCTTCATTTATCGGGGATTCGAGCCTCCTTGTACTTGGACGAGTGGCTGCTCAAAGCGTCGTCCCGTCATCGCTGTCTGCAGGACCTTCAATGGACGTTGGATCTTGCAAAGGAGTTGGGACTGTTGGTGAACTTAGAGAAGTCTCAGCTGACTCCCTCCCAATCGATTCTCTATTTGGGGATGGAGATTCGCAGTCTAGCTTTTCGGGCTCTTCTGTCTGCCACCAGGATAGATCAAACCTTGCTCAAAGTCCGCCTCATGCTGAGAAAAGACCGTTGCTCAGTGAGAAGTTGGATGAGCCTCCTAGGGACGCTGTCATCCCTGGAACAATTTATCTCCCTAGGGAGACTTCACCTTCGCCCTCTCCAGTTCCATCTAGACTCCCATTGGGACAAGAACAAGACTTTGGAAGCTGTCTCAATCCCGATCTCCGAACCAGTAAAGACGTGCCTGAACTGGTGGGACAGCAACATAGGTCTTCGAGAGGGTCTGTCCCTGGCGGTCAAGAACCCAAACCACGTGTTATTTTCAGACGCGTCGGATTTGGGTTGGGGAGCGACTCTGGACGGTCTGGAATGTTCGGGTCTTTGGACGTCGGATCAGAGGAGCCTTCACATCAACTGCAAGGAGCTGTTGGCTGTTCACTTGGCCTTGACGAGTTTCGAGAGTCTTCTCCGAAACAAAGTGGTAGAAGTGAATGCGGACAACACCACAGCCTTGGCGTACATCTCCAAGCAAGGAGGCACTCACTCCCACACACTGTTCGTCATCGCAAGGGACCTCCTCATCTGGTCAAAAGATCGAGGCATCTCACTGTTGACAAGGTTCGTCCAGGGAAAATTGAACGTCTTGGCGGACTGTCTCAGTCGGAGAGGTCAGGTGATCCCCACAGAATGGACCCTCCACAAGGATGTGTGCAAGAGTCTTTGGATGACTTGGGGTCAGCCCATTATAGACCTCTTTGCGACCTCATTGACCAAAAGGCTCCCGACCTATTGCTCTCCAGTCCCAGATCCAGAGGCGGCCCACATAGATGCCTTTCTGCTGGACTGGTCTCACATGGACGCTTACGCATTCCCGCCGTTCAAGATCATCAACAGGGTTTTGCAGAAGTTCGCCTCTCACGAAGGGACAAGGTTGACGTTGGTTGCTCCCCTCTGGCCTGCGAGAGAGTGGTTCACAGAGGTACTTCAATGGCTGGTAGACGTTCCAAGGAGTCTACCTTTAAGGATGGATCTCTTACGGCAGCCCCACGTAAGGAGTCTTCATCAAAGCCTCCCCGCGCTTCATCTGACTGCCTTCAGACTATCGAAAGACTCTCGAGAGCTCGAGGATTTTCGAAGGAGGCAGCCAGAGCGATCGCGAGGGCTAAGAGATCATCTACTATCAAGGTCTACCAGTCGAAGTGGGAGGTCTTTAGAGAGTGGTGCAAGTCATCCTCTATTTCCTCTTCCAGTACCTCTGTAGCCCAAATTGCAGACTTTCTCCTACATCTGAGAAATGTTCGCTCCCTCTCTGCTCCCACTATTAAGGGCTACAGGAGCATGTTGGCTTCTGTGTTCAGACATAGAGGCTTGGATCTGTCAAATAATAAAGATCTCCAAGATCTCCTTAAGTCCTTCGAGACCTCTAAGGAGCGTCGTATGTCAACTCCTACTTGGAACTTAGACGTGGTCCTAAGGTTTCTAATGTCCGACAGGTTTGAGCCATTGCATTCAGCCTCCCTGAAGGATCTCACCCTCAAGACGCTTTTTTTGGTGTGTTTGGCTTCGGCTAAAAGGGTCAGTGAGATCCATGCCTTTAGTAAGAACATCGGCTTCTCTACAGATAAAGCCACATGTTCGCTTCAACTTGGTTTTTTGGCCAAGAATGAACTGCCTTCTCGTCCTTGGCCTAAATCTTTTGATATACCTTGCCTGTCAGAAATCGAAGGCAACGAGGTTGAAAGAGTACTGTGCCCAGTTAGAGCTCTTAAGTTTTATTTGGCTCGTACTAAACCATTACGAGGTGGTTCTGAGGCCTTATGGTGCTCCGTTAAGAAGCCCTCATTGCCCATGTCTAAAAATGCCTTATCGTACTTTATTAGATTTTTAATCCGGGAGGCACATTCTCATTTAAGTGAGAAAGATCGTTGTTTACTTAAGGTCAAGACGCGCGAAGTGAGAGCGATAGCAACTTCGGTGGCTTTTAAGCAAAACAGGTCTCTGCGAAGTATTATGGACGCGACCTTTTGGAGGAGCAAGTCGGTGTTCGCTTCATTTTACTTAAAAGACGTCCAGACTCTTTATGAGGACTGCTACACCCTGGGTCCATTCGTTGCAGCGAGTGCAGTAGTGGGTGAGGGTTCTACCACTACATTCCCTTAATCCCAATATCCTTTTAATCTTCTCATGAAATGTTTTTAATCTGGTCTTGGGTTGTACGGAAGACTAGGAAGTCTTTCGCATCCTTTTTGATTTGGCGGGTGGTCAAATGTCGTTTCTTGAGAGCGCCCAGATTAAGGGTATTGATGAGGTCCTGTTGTATGGGTGGTCGTCCTGGATATAACAGCTCCTGGGAGTCTTTCAGCATCCTGAGAGGATGGCTGGGCTTCGTGAGGAAAGCGGACTAATAAGGCAGAGTAATCGTCAGAGTCAGCTTCCTTACCAGGTACCTACAGTATATTTAAGTGGGTTTTTTTATGATATAATTGTCAAAAACTCATGAGCATATACGCCTTTATTGCATTAATACTGGTCTCTACCCACCACCATGGGTGTGAATCAGCTATTATATATTCACCGGCTAAGTTTAATATTTAAAAATGATATTTTGATTATAAAATAAATTTTTGAATATACTTACCCGGTGAATATATAAATTAAAGGCCCTCCCTTCCTCCCCGATAGAGACCCAGCGGACTGAGAAGAACTGGAGAACTTGACAAGTATATGCGGTATCTGGCCGATAGTCGGCGCTGGTGGTCACACCCGCAACCTTCACGGCGATCGCTCGCGAGTTTTTGGTATCTGTCGAGCCGTCCGAGACGTCAGCTATTATATATTCACCGGGTAAGTATATTCAAAAATTTATTTTATAATCAAAATATCATAATTGCATAAATATTCTCTAGATTTGATCTGTCGGTTAAATTTAATTTACACCGCTGTAGCCATAACAGAAAAAAAAAATCTGTGTTTATTGTACGAAGGTAGAGCTAGCAAGGTGTGGGATACAGTCCCAGATGGCAAGGAGGTGGTCGAATTCAACTTTGACATTCCACAGGCAAATTCTGTGACAAACCCATAAGCCAAAGTTACAATCTAAGACTCGCACAAGGGTCTATTCAAACTACAGGGAACCTGTATGACTGTATTCCTTTCAGGACCTGTACAAAGTGAATACCACATAGCTGCGGATTCTTTTCATTATACATTTTTTCCCTTATTCGAATTGGGTGGCACCAAAAGAGTCCATCCTTCTGGTTTCTATGCTACTCTTTGGGTTTAGTCGATAGCCACACAGCAATTTAAAAGACCATAGCAGATAATGGAACCAATTTATTGTCAAACGAGTACTGCATTGTTTAGCCTTGGCATGTACTGCCATGCCTCTAGCTCACAGTGATGGCAAGGTTGTTGCTTCAATGGATTTTGTCAGATCTGATTGGGGTTTGAACTCATGGCTATGTAAGTTGCCGGTTTGAACCACCGAGAGATCGGAAACGCAAAGGAAACTCCCTTACCTTTTACTTTCAGGGATGTGTCGTCGTAGAGCGAGCCTGTAAAAATCCCTGTGGCTCCTTCCACTAAGTACCTGAAATCAAGAAGAAAATAATGTAAGACAATAAGTCTTGTTTGTGTGAACCTGCAGATACTCATCAGTTTGCAACCACAAAATCTTTGTTTCCTTAAAAAAAGTAGTGGTTTCACACGCCCCAGTTATTTTACCGACACCCTATAAGGGTGAGCGAGCTGGGTATATTCTTGGCATTCCATGCAACATTTTTTTCGGGTATATTTAGCAGTATTTATACCTTAGAAATGGTGCTTTAAGGAGCATTTCACTGGGCGACACAGGTCCCTGGCCCAGAAATAGATTTTTCCTTCGTCAAAATCCCTTAATTAAATACCACACAAAATAAATTTATACTTTGCCTAAATGTACGTTCAATCATAGGCCAAGATTTAAAACACTTCATACGATTTCTAAGAGAGTGGTGAGAGAATGGAATTTTAACTAATCTTCTTTGTACTTGGACACATTGTTGATCAGTAGGTTGCCAGGACCTGATACTGGAGCCCCTGCACTCAAGTATCTCACTGTACATTACCATAGCTATGAAAGGGAGAAACTAAAGTAATTTCTAAATTCTTCAAAAAAAAAAAAAAAAATGCGAAAAAAGCGCCCACAAAATCAACCGACTGTAGCCAAAAGCTGCGAACGAAGGAATGAGAGGCAGGAATGTATAGGGGCACTCGAAGGTGATGGGATGTGTAACGGCTCCCTATCTTTCCCTCCCCTTAGTGGATTAGACTGGGTAAGGTCCATTTGGGGTGCAGATATCTTAGGTTATCTTAGGATACGTCCCTGATTATACACGATATCTTCGGATGGTCGTTTCCGGGGGTTGGAAACCTGTGATACCCAATGGTAATTCTCTTGTAATATCAATCGCAGAAATATTATACTGTAGAAGTTGCCAGAAAGAACTTCCATCAGGACGACATGGCTCGAGCCCTAAAATAGATTTTTCCTACGTCAAAATCCCTTTTATGGGCCAAGCAGTGGATTACAGTATTAAAGATGGCTGCTTCTGCTGAACGAAACAATAAAGGCAACAGTATTTGGGCAATTACTGTAAAAAAAAAAAACAACCCAATGACCCTGGTATTTATTTTCTCGGGACAAACGATGATGGAACGTTTCTTAACCACCAGGGCTGTTATGTTTCAGCAACTGTTTCTTAAGGCTTCTTTCACACTCTTTCCAGGATGATGTAACAGAACTCCGACATTTGTATTCTTCTAGACTTTTGTCCCATAATACTGGTTTCATTGCTATTGAAGATATTAGTAAATAAGGGATTTTGACGAAGGAAAAATCTATTTCTGTGGAGAGACCTGTGACGCCCGGTGGAAAGGGTCCTTCTTTACACTTTTCTAATTTAAATCTTCCAAATATACTAGAGAAAGATAAAAGCATGGAATGCAGGGTTACAACCCTCGCGCGAGCACCTTGTTGGTGTCGTGTATTTAACAAGGGCGTGTGTAAACCACTATTCACAGGCTGTCTTCCATTTAGATAATCCCTTCATCAAAGGGGAGGGCCGTGACAGGCCCTAGAGAATACAGTTGGGCTACCCCACCGACACCTACTACTCGCGCTCTCCAGGTCATCCCTCTGCAAGAACATATGGCTTGGCAAGGAAAGGGTGGGTCCGTACAAAAATAACCGGGAAGGGTTTCACCGGGCGTCACAGGTCTCTCCCCAGAAATAGATTTTTCCTTCGTCAAAATCCCTTTTCTGGGTCGATCTGTGACGGCCGGTGAAAATGTACCAGAGAATGCCTTCCAAGCCTAACAAAGTAATAACATAATGCGGAGAATACAATCACCATGTACGACAATAATATAATATAATAATGTAAGAAACGTCCAATTACCAACTAGCCAAATGACATAGGGAGCGTAAGGCTAAATAACTAAGACGACAAGGAATCAACTGAGTGTCAAATCGCAAAAGGCATCAAACCTTACATGTCTAAGCATATCTAAACCTTAAAGGAACGGTAACTACAATAACAGTTAAACCATAGGAATTAAACATGGCAAATATCATAGGGCTAACGAACTACCCAGAAGAGTGACAACGTGGTGTGAGTGGCGGGTAGGAGGGAGAAGAGAAGAGATGGAAGAAAGGAAGAAGCAGAGATTAATAGAGAGGGAATAGGCTCCCCGCTGCCATCGTCGGGTATTTAAGGGCCTGTAAAATCTTTAGATAGTGGCGTAAGACAACCATAAGGGATTTCCAACCCATATATTTTTTGTTTAAAAATCATCAAAGTCCCTGTTCTGGAAGTAATTGATGTAGGTATCTACTGTCCGTATATCATGAGCCTGGGGAAATGATTCCGGATTAGTATGTTTAAAGAAGTAGAGGATTTGTTGCCTGATGCCGTGAATGGAAATAGTACCTCCTTGTTCCCCGATAACCAAGGGGCCAGACGAGCGGGTGGCAGTTCTAGCTAAAAAAGGCCTTGAGAGTAGTGACTGAACACAGAGAAAAGATCCTGGGGAAGAAGAATAATCTTTCGAGGGGAGCACCTATTTTGCGGATCCTCATATTTTAGCTAGGAAAGCATTGTCTGGAGAAAGGAGTACTTCGGCTGAAGGGAGGAAATCTATGTTTTTCGGGTTCGTGAGAGAGCTGCTAGTTCTGATATTCCATCACCTGAGGCTAAAGCCATTAGAAATAAAGTCTTCCTAAGAAGAGTGATAAGAGCAGGGTTCATTGTCCGTGTCCGGCGCAAGTTTTGAGGACACCGTTCATAGACCAGAGTCCTTTTGTGGCCAAACCGAAGGTCAAAGCTTAGCACATGTTTTTGGAATAGATGAGAAATAGGAATCAGCTAGGTTAATGTTAAACCCAACAAGGAAGATCTTCTCCAAATCTGACTTGATGGTGGTTAAAGTTCTAACTGTTAGGCCTTTGCCAAATAAGAACCTCAAGAAAGAGATGTCTATATTCGGAGACATACGAGTATGGTCTGAACTCTTAGGGAATCTGCTAGTTGTTAACGGCCGAATCATATTGGCGAATTGTCGAGTCCCTTTTGTCTGATTCGATGAAGAGATCGATTTCCGGTTCAATGTTCGCGTCTCTACGAGCTGCAACCTTCCTGTAGTCCACAAAGTCAGAGTTTCGGCTACCCTTGAGCAATCTGACACAGTGAGTTTGGATTACTTGAGTCAGTTTGGGGAACGGAATCCAGAAGGGACGGAGTTTCAACTTGAGGTTGAGAAGAAACCAACTGTTCTTGGCCAGTGAGGTGGTACTAAAACCACTGCCCCCCGTAAGGAGCGTAGTTTGTGTAAAAGTCTCATTAGAAGATTCACTGGGGGAAATAGGTAAACCTTCTTCTAATGGTTCCTGAGTATCCACCGGAATTAAATTATGTCCAGAGACCATTCTGACTCCAGTGGTTTCGTCCTGGCTGGTGAGTTACTGACAGGATCCAGTTCTTTTCTGTTGGCCAGGCGAAGATATTGACCAGGATCTGATTCAGGTTGGGTGACTTGGATCCTCCCCTGTTGACGCAGTGTACCACGTCTGTGCTGTCTGACACTACTCTGATGTAGCTCGACCTCGGAGGAGAGAGTCTCTTCAGGGTCAAGAACACTGCCATGACTTCGAGAACATTGATATGGGTCTGTTTCATGGCGGGTGACCAAGACCCCTGAAACATCTGATGTTCGGAGTAATCCCCCCATCCACTTAAGAGGCACTGCTGTATGGAATGTCTCTTGTGGAGGTGGGAATTGTAGAGGAACCGATTTGGAGAGGTTCTTCGGTTCGGACCATGGCCGTAGTCTCATTTTCAAGACAGAGGGGATCTTCGAGACCTTGTCTCTTAAAGGTACTGTAGCTCTCTTTCTCCAAACTCGATTGATGTCTTTGAATTTTTGTTATTGAAGTGAATTGGAGAAGGCCGATGATACTTTCTAAGGTTCTTCTGGACATGCGTTTGTGTTTGAGAAAATTCTTGATC
The DNA here is from genome assembly GCF_036898095.1 of Palaemon carinicauda. Lineage (NCBI taxonomy): Eukaryota > Metazoa > Arthropoda > Malacostraca > Decapoda > Palaemonidae > Palaemon > Palaemon carinicauda. The sequence goes on from NC_090758.1 coordinate 14,174,877, forward strand.
TTGGAAGCTATTCCTCTTACCTTTTTGGAAGGGAGAGACAACGTGTGCTTCGAAAGGTGCCACTGAATGTCTAACCATTCTAAGTGGCCTGATGGTTGCAGGCGAGACTTTTGGAGATTGACCCGAAATCACAGGTTGTCGAGAAATCGAAGTACTTCCTTCGTAGCTCTGTTGTCTTCTATGGCCGACCAGGCCCAAATGAGCCAACCGTCCAGATAAGCCATGATCTGTATCTCTTGGTTCCTGAGTTGTTCTAACACTGTCTCTCCCAGTTTCGTGAATATCCTGGGATCAATGTTGAGGCTGAAGAGCCTGTCTTGAACGCAAAGGCTTTCCTGCCTAGGCGGAAACCCAGATAAGAAGAGAAGTTTCGAGCTATAGGCACATGATAACAGTCGTCGGTAAGATGACAGAGGTGGTGACGGCCCCACGAGGAAGTAAGGTCCCTACCTGAGAGATAGTCATCATCCGGAACTTGCCGCAGAGAATGTAAGAGTTTAGCTTTGACAAGTCCCGGTCCACTCTCAATGCCGACAAGCCTTTCTTCAGAATTGTGAACAGGCGGCCTTGGAACTTCGGTGATCGGTCCCGTTTGATTGCTTTCTTCTTGAGTAACTCTGTGGTGTACTCTTTCAGGCTGGGAGTGGATTTCTGGGAGAGGGTCACTGGTGGAGGAGGAGGACCTTGTGGCCATTTCCACCTCAAACCTTTAGAGATTATGCTATGAGCCCACGGACTGAAGGTCCAATGGTCTTGAAAGTGGTAAAGTCTCTCCCCTACCGGGACTACCTCGTTGTGAGGGAGTGAACCTAGGTCCTTTCCTTCCCCGAGCCCCCTTTTTCCTAGGTCCGCCTTGATGGCGGAACTGTCTTCTACTCCTGTATCTTCCTCTCTGGTGTCCACGAAAGGAACCCGAGGGTTCAGAGCTAGGGCTGAATGCAGGCGAGGGCATCCAAACGGGGTTGGGCTGTGTACCTGGGGAACCAGTGAGGTATCCCACCTGATGAGGGGGGATCCGGATGCATAAACGTCGAATCAGAGGAAGACTGATGTCGAGTGGGTAACTGACTATTGATGGCATTGACCCCGGTTCGTTTTGTAGAGGGCAACTCTCTGCTTCTTCTTGAAGAAAGCTTGCTTTTGGTCTTCGACCTTCTTTCTGGCAGTGAGGCCCCACCTTTCCTGCAATTTTGGGTTGCTCTCGTATCATCTTGTAGAACCTTGTTCACCTCCTCCTGAGGGAAGAGGGTTTTACCTCATCAGGAGGAAACTATCAGCCTGCTCGATTCCTGTCTGATAGAGGCCTCAGACAGAACATATTTCCCACAACTAACCCGATCAGACCACCAAATGTGTAGGTCGAATTGGAAGGGCAGAGATTGGTTCTTCCTGAATATCCGAAACAAAGTCACAGTGGGATAAATCGAGGCTAGGGTCTCCCCGAGGTGGGGTCCGGCTCTTTAAGAGCCGGTATGGCCGAACCTTCTTTGTCAGCTTGAATAGTAAGACCTGTCCATTTATCCATAATAGGCAAGGCAACAATGAGAGCAGCTGTAGATATGGCGTATTCCCCATTGTGTGGGGTGAGCTTGGAATTATCGTACCCCCCAGACCGACAACATCCTGGTCCAGACAGATCGGGCCTGTCCTTTAGGAAATAATACCGTTACCTTCGGTACCTTGTCTAACCTAACCAAGGTATGCTCTTCCAATCGAACGAATCCGTTGAATGGGAATTCTAGTCCCTGAGAGTAAATTCTAGGTTCTCCAGAGAGCGGACGTCTATGCCATCCAGCGTTATGGTACCATCTATATATGGGACATGTAAGGCAAATTTCCATGTGTTGTTTTTATCGAAGGAGGTTACTTCGATACGCCTGGGGCAGTAGGGGGAGTCATCCGAATTCCTGAACGGATCCGACTCACCACCATATCTTTGAGCTCCGTCATAGCCCCTTGGCTTTCCCTAGAATGTGTTGCTTTTAGCAGTCACGGTTTTATGCAAGGTAACATGAACATCAGGATCCTTTGAGGGTCCTAGGTCGGTGATGCAGGTAATTGCAAAGCTGAAGGCTCAAAACTCATCACCACCTACCTGCCCGTCCATGGGGTCGATGTCCAACCCTAGAGAGGAAACTCCGAGGAGATAGGGTCCTCTAGATGGAGCATTCCTTCCAAACCTTGATACCCAAGGGCGGAGAGCCTCTCTTGCAGGCCGGAGAGATTCATCATCATCCTGAAAGAAGTGAGGGGATTAGTGATGAAGGAGAAGACCGTTCTCCTCAATAAGCAATGCATACATTAATCCGGATCAAATTAAATCATCGCCAAAGGATACCAAAAGGAAACATATTAGAACCAACTTACATCATGGGTCCGGAGTAGCGAGGACAGCTCGTAGCAGAGCGTGCATGACTCCGGGAACCATACCATGTAGGCGGACCTTCTGTAAAAGAAAGGGGACATAAGTCTGGATGTTCCTTGAAACTCTGGTTCGTGATCCTATTCACAGGCTGGGATCAGTCGTACAACTCTAACTAATAAAAATGCCTATATTTATGCATATATTTAATTATAACTATGTATAAATATGGATAAATATCCATACAACATCGTGTTCAAATAGAAATAAATTTCTACTCAGTACTTGGAACCGAACGCTAGCCCCTTCTAATGAAAAGCCAGGTCAAAACCAACCATGCCATGAGAGGCTATCTACTGTTCCTTGAGACTCTGGTCAGTGAACAGATGAATCAATAGAATACTAATATCCAGTAACCACATAACATGTAACTATAAACCTCATCGGTAAAATAATGTTGACCCCGGTTCTGAACGTCTGAGTCAGGGGTGGCCAGCCTATGGCGCATGCGCCAACAGTGGCGCATTTCATGTTTACAAGTGTCGCACTATACCCCAAAGATAGTAAATTGAATGACTTTTCTTTAAAATTGCTAATTATGTTCATATATTTTCATTAGGACTTTCAAGAATAGCTAATGAATATTACCAACGCAAATTCAAAGTGTCATTAAAGTAAGTACAGTTTACTTTGTATTCATGTTAAATCCTATCCTTTACAGTGAACCCTCGTTTATCGCGGTAGATAGGTTCCAGACGCGGCCGCGATAGGTGAAAATCCGCGAAGTAGTAACACCATATTTACCTATTTATTTAACATGTATATTCAGACTTTTAAAACCTTCCCTTGTACGTAGTACTGTTAACAAACTACCCTTTAATGTACAGAACACTTAATGCATGTAATACAGTACCCTAAACTAAAACAGGCGCAAATATTAAAGGCGACTTTATATCATGCGTTTCCTAAACACGCCAAAAAGCACGATAAAAAATGGCAACCAATGTTTTGTTTACGTTTATCTCTGATCCTAATGAAGAAACAGACGCATTTACACATCTGTTTATAGGTTAGTTTTTGCATCAATTATATTGATTATTCAGTACAGTATGTTGATTTGGTTATTACTAATGTTTTACTTAATTTTTCTTAGGACTTCCAAATGAAATTTTTTTCTTTATGACGCCGCCTGAAACGACGGCGTCATAAAGTACGCTCAGTAAACAAACTAAGGAATTTAACCCGCATGATGAAAGTGATAAATAATGATATTACAGTAAAAGCTTTTATAAAATATGTTATTACAAATATTATTTACCGTATCTATATAAAATCATACATACGTAGCAAAGCAGGAAAACAATCTACGAGAGAGAGAGAGAGAGAGAGAGAGAGAGAGAGAGAGAGAGAGAGAGAGAGAGAGAGAGAGAGAGTTGTTTTACATACGTAAATGTAAATTTTAAACAAAACAAAAATAGCCCCATTTCATATAAGATAGATTACAAATATTTTACTTTATCATATTACAGTAGTCTGTATAATACTGTAAAGTTCAGTACAGTATGTTGTTGTTAAAGTCGTGTCGATGAAATTCTCACGAAACAAAAACACGCCATTTGATTACAACAGCTGATTCATTCTCTCTCTCTCTCTCTCTCTCTCTCTCTCTCTCTCTCTCTTCGTGTTATACAATACTTACATTTAGATGAAGAAACTAAAATTAGTTTTCTTAGTGTCAATTAAATACGAAACGAAATAATTAGGCCGAGTCTACATCCATTTCAATCATAGCTAAAAATAGGGCATCCGATTTCATCAGCAAACCACTATTTTTTGGGAAATATCATTTTATTCTAGAAAATTGCCACTCTTTAAATAGTTAATTGCACATTAAGAAAGCGTGTACTTTTGTTTTTAAATTTCGGGTGTGTCATCTAGCTGCCGCTCTTGAGTGTGTACGAATACACTAACAAAGTATCATTTATACCATTTCTTAACTTATTCAAACTGTCTACAGTATACAGTTGATATTACATAAGCACCAATGTGTTATAACCTATCAAATTTTTTTGTTTATTACATTTAAACCCCCCTCTATCTCTCTCTCTCTCTCTCTCTCTCTCTCTCTCTCTCTCTCTCTCTCTCTCTCTCTCTCTACCTATCTCTCTCTCTCTCTCTCTCTCTCTCTCTACCTCTCTCTCTCTCTCTACCTCTCTCTACCTCTCTCTCTCTCTCTCTCTCTCTCTCTCTCTCTCTCTCTCTCTCTCTCTCTCTCTCTCTCTCTCTCTCTCTCTCTCTCTCTCTCTCTCTCTCTGTGGGCTACTTTTCACTACCTCCCATTCCTTACCTCTCTCTATCTCTCTAACAAATGATATCTTTGTTGCTCCTCAAAGTTTCATTTATATTGAAAATCAATCATGATTCAATTTTCCTTACTTTCTCCAATCTCGCACCATCGGTCACATCGCGGTATTTTCGATATTTCCGGAAAATCCGCAATATATGTATAGACATGGGTTATGAAAAAAATCCGCGAAGTGGTGAATCCGCGATGGTCGAACCGCGAAGTAGCGAGGGTTCACTGTACAGCTAAAACAAAAGATTGGCCACCCGTGGTCTGAGTGATCTCTGTTGCCACCGGAGATCCGGTGACAAAGGTCCGTCATAGTGAAAATGTGAACATCAGAGGAAAGCTAGTATTAACATCAATGCTGAACGCCTGTGCGATATACGGTTAAGCCGGAGATTCGATGAAAAGGACCGTAATAACGAAATTGTGATTATTCATGAAAAAGGGTTCATACCCTGGTTCTGATTGTCTGATTGATCAAAATGTTAACTCCGGTTCTGATCGTCTGATTGATCTCTGTTTGTACCGGAGATCCAGTGACGAAGGTCCGTCATCGTGAAATCGTGACCCTCAGCGGTACGATAACATTCCTCAATACTGAATGTCTGTGTTATCTCCAGTGAAGCCGGAGATTCGATGAAAAAAGTGACCGTAAAAATGTAATTGTGATTAATCATGACAAAGGTTCGTGTGCAAAAGGCCTCAGCCGGAGTCTGAGTGCCGGATTTGACCGTTGCACTCCAAATATCTGACTAGTTCACACCCAATGAGTATCCATTATAGCGGAGTATAACTCAAGGCGGAGCTAAGGGTGTCGGCATAAAGCGACCCCAACTAATGACTCATACACTAACGTAACCTATATCATTAAACGTAATAGGTGTATCATCAACTCGGAGAATAAGAGGAGGCAGGAATAACTCGTGATCGTAAAAAAAAACGGAAAACGGGAAATCCACCTCTCTTACTCAAGGTTAACCCTTTTACCCCCAGGCTCTTTGGAAATTTCCGACCCTTAACCCTCAAGGGATTATTTTTTCCCCAGCACATTTTGCAGTATATTTTTTTTAAATTGCTCTAACAGCCTTAATTTTTGTCATAGAGAGGTCAGGTTGGTCTCATTCTCTTGGAAAATGCCTGATTTTTTTTCAAAAAATTATCAAAAATATGAAAAAAATAATTTTTATAGAATTTTTTTGCAAGGACGTACCGGTACGTCCATGGGGGTAAAGGGATGGCTTTTGTGAAACGTATCAGTACGTCCTTTGGGGGTAAAAGGGTTAATAAAGAAAACGAGAGAAGGGGTAACTGGTATCTGTAGAACAGAAAACGAGCACTCTATGCTCACGCTCTCAAGGTTACATAATAAGAAACCAACATCACACAATAATATGATAAGAAAAATAATAAAATTGATTGCTTTTTTTTTTTTTTTTTTTTTTTTTTTTTTTTTTTTTTTCCTTAGTAATTGTAATAACGACAATGTAACAAATAAACATAAAGATATAGTCTAAAACAAGCACCTTCCTGAGGCGAGTACAAAACTATAACAAAGACTAAATCGCTATTCTTCGTAGGTCCAAATTGGACTTGCTAGCAAATAAATACCATAGTAAAAACCAATAGAAAATAATGATAATAATATTGGTCATAAAACGTAAGTGATATAACCTAAATGACAGAGTACCAGATGGGCAATATTAACTTGAAAATTTACCGAAGCGAACAAAACCCAAAATGGCTGCCGATACCGAGGCAGGCCAATCGCTTCCAAAACTAAAATCCACAATACTGGAAACAGAACAAATGCCCGGTACTGCAATAAACTGTCAAAACAAACTATGGTACTTAACATTGGTAAAGGTGAAGTAGCAACGTCAGTCATGTTGAATTAACGACAAACACTTACGAAAAAACACTGATCAAAACACTACCGACTTAGCTGGCAAGTCCAAAACAGAAGGATGACCTGGAGAGCGCGAGTAGTAGGTGTCGGTGGGGTAGCCCAACTGTATTCTCTAGGGCCTGTCACGGCCCTCCCCTTTGATGAAGGGATTATCTAAATGGAAGACAGCCTGTGAATAGTGGTTTACACACGCCCTTGTTAAATACACGACACCAACAAGGTGCTCGCGCGAGGGTTGTAACCTCTGCATTCCATGCTTTTATCTTTCTCTAGTATATTTGGAAAATTTAAATTAGAAAAGTGTAAAGAAGGACCCTTTTCACCGGCCGTCACAGATCGACCCAGAAAAATATCAATACTCTGTTCCGTGTCTGTGTTTCCTATTCACATCTATCGTCGGTTGTGAAGACTCGTATTGAACAATATAGCCGACTGTCATGTCTACTTCCGTCTAGTGTGAAATGATTCATATAATCTATCAGTCGACTGGTAAAGGCCGATCCGCACTGCTTGCGGCTTTGAACTCAAAATGCGTGATGTGAAAAAGGCTTTTTGAGTGCCTTATCAAAGCAGCTGTTTTCTAAAGAGTGCATTGTCAAAGCAACTGGTTTCCAAGAGTGCTTTGTCACAGTAATCGGGTTCTAAGGGTGCTTTGTTGAAGCAACTGTTTTCAAAGAATGTTTTGTTGAAGCAACTGTTTTCAAAGAATGCTTTGTTGAAGCAACTGTTTTCAAAGAATGCTTTGTCAAAGCAACTGGTTTCTAAAGAATAATTGGGAAATGCAACTGTTTCTAAGAGGGTTGTGTCATATCAACTGGTTTTTTAGAGTGCTGTGTCAAAGCCACTTTTCTAAAGAATACTTTGTAAAGGCAACCATTATAAAAGTGTTTTGTCCAAGCAACCATTTTAAAGGGGAGCTTTGTCAAAATAATTGTTTTTAAAGAGTGCTTTGTCAGAACAACTGTTTTCTAAGATTGCTTTATCAAAATAACTTTTTTGTATAATCATGGGTCCTAAAAAGCTTAGTTTCTGTTCAGTACAGGTAGTGGTGAGAAAAGGAAGAAGTCAATGCTTTCATTAGAACTAAAACAAGAAATAATAGAAAAACATGAGCGAGGTGTGCGTGTTAGCGATCTGGCTAAACAATATGGCCGGAATAAGTCTACGATCTCGCCGATCATAAAACAGAAGGCAGCCATTAAAGAAGTGAAACCATCGAAGTGGATCACCATTATTTCAAAACGTCGTAGCCCTACTCTGGAAGAGATGGAATGCCTTTTGTTGATCTGGATAAAGGACAAGGAGATTGTTGGCGATGTGATCACTGAAACGATCATTTGTGAGAAGGCCAGCGCCATCTATTGTGACTTGAAGGCGGCGGGCTCTGGGGGTGACGCGGGGGAGAGTTCAACCGATCTTACAACGGGGGAATTCAAGGTGTCTCGATGTTGGTTCGAGAAATTTAGGAAACGGACCGGGATTCATTCAGTTGTTCAGCATGGAGAGGCTTCAAGTTTGGACACCAAGGCTGCTAATGATTTTGTTAAAAAGTTCGAAAAGATCGTGGAGGAGGAAGGCTACGTAGAGCAGCAGGTTTTCAACTGTGATGAAACCGGTCTGTTTTGGAAAAAGATGCCTAGTCGAACATACATTACCGCTAAAGAGAAGAAAATGCCTGGACATAAGCCTATGAAGGATCGGTTGATTCTTGCGCTTTGTACCAACGTCAGCGGGGACTGCAAAATAAAGCCGTTATTAGTTTACCATTCCGAAAACCCTAGGGCATTTAAAGCGCATAGAATTAATAAAGACCTGTTACATGTTCTTTGGCGTTCTAATTCTAAGGCTTGGGTCACTAGGCATATCTTTGCGGAATGGGTAAACGTAGTTTTCGGCCCTGCTGTAAAGAAGTATCTTCAGGAAAGGAATTTGCCTTTGAAGTGCTTGCTTTGTTTGGATAATGCACCCGCTCACCCCCCAGGACTCGAAGATGATATCATCGACGAATACAAATTCATCAAGGTGTTGTATCTTCCACCGAATACCACCCCTATCCTCCAGCCCATGGACCAGCAAGTCATCTCTAATTTTAAGAAGCTGTACACCAAGCACTTATTTAAGCAGTGCTTTAATGTCACGCAAAGCACCAACTTAACTTTGCGTGAATTTTGGAGGAGCCATTTTAATATCGTGCACTGCTTAAAGATCATAAATCAGGCTTGGGAGGGAGTAACTCGTCGGACACTGAATTCCGCTTGGAAGAAGCCTTGGCCTGATGCTGTTGCTCCCTGAGATTTCGAAGGTTTTGACCCCGAGCCTGGACCTGTGCTTGTCGTCGAGGAAGACGTCGAAGAGATTGTATCGCTTGGCAAATCCCTGGGTCTGGAGGTTGATGAAGAGGACATCACCGAACTCGTCGAAGAGCATCATGAAGAGCTCACCACCGAGGAACTCAAGGAGCTGCAAGCCATGCAGCATGATGAGTTCCAAGCGCAGTTGAGTGAGTTGGAGGAGATCGAGGAGGTAGGTCACACCTTAGGTTCGGCTGAAATAAAACAGATGTTGGTATATTATCAACACGTGGTTGATTTCCTCGATAAGCATCACCCACAGAAACTTCAGGTTTGCCTGTAGTTGCGCAGTTCGATGATGTTTGTTTAACACACTTTAGAAAAATTCTCAAAAGCCATACCAAGCAACTTTCACTTGATAGTTTCTTTAAAAAATCTACAAAACGGTCTAGTGATCATGATGATAAGAAAGAAAGAGAAGCAAAGAAAAGTAAGACCGAATCGAGTGAAAGTGATGCAAATTAAAAATAGAAAAAAAAAATGTAAAATAAATATAAAATATATAAATAAAAAAAAAAATAAGCTAAGTTAGGTTAAAATTCACGTAGTGTAAGTTAGAGTAAGTTACGGTACGTTATCGCAGTCGCCGTCTCTACCTCCTCGCTGATCTGCCGTCTCCTCCTGCGTAGCAATTCCTACACCTGCGCAGGCCTGTCTCTAAGGTAGTGTCAATAAAAACCCCTTTTTTATTTATTATTTCTCTATTATTATTCTTTTTTAGATATTTCTGTATTATTCAATTGTATTAATGTTATGTGTAATTATGTGTAGCAATTTATTAAGGAGTTATCATGGGTTTTTAGGCTGAGGAACGAATTAAACAAATTACCGTGGATTCTTATGGGAATATTTGCTCCAACATACGATTGTTTTAACACATGAAGCAGTTTCTTGAACGAATTAAGATCGTATGTAGAGGTATCACTGTAAAGTGACACTGTAAAGTGATTCGTAAGTATTTCAAACTAGACAAATTGCAAAGGTTAATTTTTTCACAAATTATTCATGTTTTTGTTGTTTTTGGACAATAATAAAGTTATTTTATTGCAAGGGACAATTGTTATAGATAATAAAAATTTTGGTTTATATCGTTTTATAATGTTGCTTCAAATTGTGTGTGTGTGTTTTCTGTCTCTAGGGCATTGTCCTGCTCGATAGGGCAATGTCACTGTCCCTTGACTCTGTCATTCATGAGCAACCTTTAAACCTTTAAACTTATAATTCTCTATTTTACTCCATCTTAATACTCAAGAGATACAATTTCTTCTTCTTCTTCTTCTGCTGTAATACTGGTACTTTTTGTCCCCTAAGCATTAAAATTCTAAATCCTGCTTTTAACCCTTTTACCCCCAGGCTATTTGGAAATTTCCAACCCTTAACCCCCAGGGGGGTTATTTTTTTCCCAGCACATTTTGCAGTATATTTTTTTTTTAATTGCTCTAACAGCCTTAATTTTTGTCATAGAGAGGTCAGGTTGGTCTCATTCTCTTGGAAAATGCCTGAATTTTCTCAAAAAATTATCAAAAATATGAAAAATAAATTTTTTATAGCATTTTTTTGCAAGGACGTACCGGTACGTCCATGGGAGTAAAGGGATGGCTTTTGTGAAACGTACCAGTACGTCCTTTTGGGGTAAAAGGGTTAAGTGGTGAAACATTTATACATGTCAGATTCTGGCGTGAAAAGAAAAAACATATCTGACCTCACCTGAGAACGATTTCTTAACCCTATTATCCCCAATGGACGTACTGGTACGTTTCACAAAACTCATCCCTTAACCCCCATGGACATACCAGTACGTTGTTGCAAAAAGCTGCCATTTGCATTTTTTTTTCATATTTTTGATAACTTATGAGAAACTTCAGGCATTTTCCAAAATAATGAGACCAACCTGACCTCTCTATGACGAAAATTAAGGCTGTCATCGCAATCTAAAAAAAAAAAATATCGCAAAACATGCTTGAAGAAGGGTTGTTAAGTTCCAAATAGCATTGGTGGTAAAAGGGTTAATTCAGAATGTACCACATTCATCTGTTGAAAATATTCTCTCCACCGATGCATTTGAAAAAAGGCAGAGAAAGTAGAGCTAAAGAAAGATATGAAACATTTGGATATTACTGTTCAGTGGAGAGAAATAGTGTCAATTCATCCCATAGAATTAATTCATCAAATTTTTTTTTTTCTCTCTGGAGAATTAAAAATAAAATATTCATACTTGGTACTTTTGTTTGATTACATAATCTTAAGAGCAATACCAAAACCAGAGGGTTTTGGATCAACATCATCCCAAGGGATGGGTATTACAATGTATAATTGTTGTTTGTGCCTAAGTGTCACACAGTACTATGCTTATGAACAACTAGACCACCTTCATCTACTGAAGAACCGTCGTGGTTTTGATGGCTAACGTCAATGCTTGGACCTGGTTTGGTAATAGCTTTTAATACAGAGAGGGGTTCATCTATCACAGACGGTTCTACAGCGATTTGTCTTGTTTCCTTATCAGTTTTCCTTAAAAAAATCAATGAACTGCCTTAGTCTAACATGCTTATAAATTTTATATAATAAAGAGAGGCTACTATGAGATTTAGGGCCTCTGTAACACGGTTTTTTCAATATTTAACTTAGCCGATGATTATATAGCTGCAACTCTGTTGCTCGACAGACAACTCTACGGAAAAACTCGCCAGCGATCGCTACACAGGTTGCGGGTGTGCCCTACAGCGCCATCTGTCGACCAGATACCCAGCTCTCAATGTAAAACAAAGACTCAATTTTCTCTCTGTCGAGATGTCGACAAGACGTACTTTACTCGCTGTTGCTAAACTGGAGTTTTTCACATCTATTTGGTGAAGTACTATATTCTAGTTTTGAGCTTTCGCTATGCAGGTGTTTTATCTTCATCTTAAATCTTGAACTCGTTTTGGATAGATTTAATTATGGTGACAAAGAGAGTATGGACTTTCTTTCACTTTTAAATGGCCGCCTAAAAAATGGCCGACCCTTCCCTTAGACGGAAGTGTGTTTAGGCTTTTAGTAATTATCTTATCACGTTATAGATTTTCCTCTATATATTTTATATCTCTCCGCCTTTATTAGGCCTCTTCGATTAACTTTCCATTTATTATAAACATATAAAAATAAATTTTAATGTTTTGTTTATATGCGACTTTTCCTGAGAGTAGGCGGTCCTAACTTGGAAACCGAAGTTAATCAACGTTGAGCCCTTTATATCGTAATTAGCTTTTAAAGAGCTAAGGATTTAAAACTTTTTAAATGTAATATTTTATGAAAGAATTTCTTTGATAGTCTTCGTACTGTTTTCAAAGATGAACTAACGTTTAGTTTATTTATGCTACGCAGTTGTTGACGTTCAGGACGTTCAACATGCGCTCTATCGTTACGATAGAGAGAGAGTGTATCACGGTTTCACTTTGCAGTAAGAGTAAATCGATTCTGACGTTTTGTTCATTCTTTCTTAGCTTAAATGTTTTAAATTCTATTTTAAAGGAACTTTTTATTTGAAAAACCTTTCAGTTTTTTCCTTTAGTCAAATAACATGTTTTTTTGACGAAATATAATTGGGCTCTTCTCTTAGGTGCGAAATCAAGAGAGAAAGAGAGAGAGAGATAGAGACGGAGGGAGAGAGAGGAGAGAAAACGTTCCGTTCAAGCGGGTAACGTTGTTCTCGAGTTACTCTCGTCCCTAGTCGCTGTACGGGGAGGAAGGATAAAACGTTTTTAGTTTTTTATTCTCGTCCCCAGGCTATGTGCGGTGAGAGATTGAAAACGTAGTTTATATGAACTAGTGTTTAGTCTCTTTCCCAGCCACTGATTTTTTTATCTTAAAATATGTTTTCTGTTTTTTGCTGGTATTAATGAGCTTGCATTATACGACTGATTTCGCAATTACTACCTTTTAATGAAGGGTAGAATTGCGTGTTTCAGGTAGAAATCAGTAAAAGTTTCGATTTCAGTGAAATAAGTGCAAAACAGAAAATCGAAGTGATAAAGTGATATGCGCAAAGTGTTACAGTGTTGCGTCCGAGGGTTCGTCTGTTCGTGCCTGTCGTTCACCTAGTCCGGGACCTCTTGCATGCTCCCAAGCCCAGGGGAGAAGTAATGTCAAACGACTTATGGGTTCGAGAGGCCTTGATCAACGAACAGACGTTTTCCCTCTATGGTATCGGGTGTATCTTACCAAGATCTCCCCTACCATAAGACGAGAGAGATGTTGTTTCTCCTCGTCATCCGAAGGCTTTTCGCATAAGAAACCTGTCACAAGGTTTCGAAGCCCTTAAGCGAAAGTCAGTCCTTTCAGGACAGGTCCAGCGTCCTGGTTACAACCATTAGGACAGCTCTGACCCTATGCAGTCATCGGATAACTGCTCGCCGCCTAACAAAAGCGTAACACAGACTCCGAGAGTCTTTTTTTGTTGGCAAAGTGTTGCGGTCACAGACGTTACCCTCGTCTCTTACCACAACCATTTCCGTTGATCCTTTGGGTTGTATGGCAAGACATGCAGTATATGCTTGCCTCCCTTATGGAAGACTATTCTGCCGATTAGTCCGTTGAGTCTAGCCGTTTATCTCATCGATATCCTGGCTTTCAGCCAACCTAACGTTCCTTTGTGCTTACTGTTGACGTTGGCGTAGCTTAGTCACGTCAGTCAGGTTGTTTAGAACCACACTCGATGCGGTCTCGTGTGGTTTTTCAGCCGCATTTGGACGTTAGGCCACTTGCTGATGCTCCTGTTGACGTTCAAGACGTTCGCTAACAATCGGAGTTGACTTGTTTTGACGCTGTGCGTCAACCTCCGCATTCTAGAGTTGTTTTGACTGCTCAGTCTAGGCAGTCAAAGCAGTCTCGAGTGGACGCTGTGCGTCCTTACGCACCTGTTGTGGTTGACAGTCCAGTTGTTGACAGTTCACAGACTGTCAAGCAGTTACATGACGTTGCGTTCTGGTCCGCTACTAATGCACCAGTGAGTGTGGACTCTGCTTGTAAAGCATTGCCACCACGGTAGGTCTCTCCCTTGCTTGAGACTCAGCTTTTATCGGACAAGGTTCCTGTAGATGAGGAAGTTGCTGTTCCCCCTCATACTGATATTCCCTTGAGGACTCTGTCAGATGGAGAGGAGCCTAAAGCTGCTTAGCCCCCTATGGACTTTAATTAAATCATGATGATTTTTTTAAGGATCTTTGTCCGGATCTTTTTGTAACTGCTGCTCCTCGTTCGCCTAAACGTCAGAGCTTACACTAGGCCTAGCTACTTCGAAGCCGTTGTTTTTAAGCTAGTGCTCTCTCGCTCTCCTAGAGAGCTTTACGTTGGCTAGGCGACTGGTTTTTCACCAGGAGGAGTTTGGGGGATACAGCCTTTGCTTTCCCTTCTTTTAAACTGGTTTATAGAGCGAGAGTCTGATATGACACGAGAGAAGTTCTCAGCTTGGGAGTTCATGCTTCTGCCCAGATAGACTTCTCAATTCTCGTAGACTCTCCCTGGCGCCTGGCCAGGAGACGCTCCAAGTTTTTTACAGGTCAACTTCACAGCTGTTTTCGAGCCTTTGAAGTTTTGCTGTACAATTATGTCATGCATAACAAGGCTTTCAGGGATGGTAAGCGGTACCGCCTCAGTCGCTAACCCCGTCTGTTGCCACACCTGCTCCCGTAGACCCTAAATGGGCTTTGCTGCAAGACATGCAGTCCAAGCTTGCGTCCTTGATAGAGGACTTTAATGCGGAGAAGGTTGCTACCGAACCTTCTGGGCAACAACCTTCCAACCGGTCGGTTGTGCGCCCTGTTGACGCTGAGGTAACCTACTCGCGTCTGCCAGTTGAGGTGATTCCTCCACCGATGCGACCCAGTGTGGGTTGCCAGCCGCACGTTGACGTTAAGCGACGCTCGGAGGTGGTTGTTGACGTTCAGGACGTTCAACAACCAGCAGAGGTGACTTGTTTTGACGCAGTGCGTCAACCTCAGCAACCCGGTAGGGTGTTGACTGCACAACCCAGACGGTCTAGACAGTCTCGGGTTGACGCTGTGCTTCCTCGCGCACCCATGGTTGTTGACAGTTCACAGACTGTGCAGCAGTTCCATGATGTTGCGTCCGGCTCCGTCACACATGCACCAGTGCGACCGGACTCAGCGAGCCAGACGTTGCCCACTCCGTTGCCGTTTCCTCATCAGTTTTTGGATGAGGAACCCTCTGATGAGGACGTTGCTGAACAACAAGACGATCAGCCCCCAGAATAGATCAAGCCCTGCTATTCATCCAGAAGATGCTGAAGAAGGAACGCTGCTCAGTCAGGCTGTGGATGAGTCTGGTAGGGACGCTGTCATCCGTGGAACAATTTGTGTCACTAGGAAGACTACACCTCCGTCCTCTTCAATACCATCTAGCTTTTCACTGGAAAAAGGACAAGACGCTAGAAGCGGTCTCGATCCCGGTTTCCGAAAAGATAAAGTCTTGTCTGACTTGGTGGAAGGACAATATCAACCTAAGAGAGGGTCTTCCCCTGGCTGTTCAGACTCCCAACCACGTTCTCTTCTCGGACGCATCGGACGTGGGCTGGGGCGCGACACTAGACGGTCGGGAACGCTCAGGACTGTGGAACTCGAGTCAGAGGAGCATGCATATCAACTGCAAGGAGCTGTTGGCAGTACATCTGGCCTTGAAAAGCTTCAAGTCTCTCCTTCAAGGCAAAGTGGTGGAAGTTAACTCGGACATCACCACGGCCTTGGCGTACATCTCCAAACAAGGAGGTACCCACTCTCTGACGTTGTACGAGATCGCAAGGGACCTGCTCATCTGGTCAAAAGATCAGGACATCTCCCTAGTAACGAGGTTCATCCAAGGCGACTTGAACATCATAGCAGATTGTCTCAGTCGGAAAGGGCAAGTAATTCCAACCGAATGGACCCTCCACAAGGATGTGTGCAAGAGACTTTGGGCCACTTGGGGTAAAACCATCCATAGATCTCTTTGCAACCTCGCTGACCAAGAGGCTTCCAATCTATTGCTCTCCAGTCCCGGACCCAGCAGCAATACATATAGATGCTTTCCTCCTAGATTGGTCACATCTGGATCTCTACGCATTCCCACCGTTCAAGATTGTCAACAAGGTACTGCAGAAGTTCGCCTCTCACGAAGGGACAAGGTTGACTTTAGTTGCTTCCCTCTGGCCCGCGAGAGAATGGTTCACCGAGATACTTCGATGGTTAGTAGACGTTCCCAGTAGTCTTCCTCTAAGGGTAGGCCTTCTACGTCAGCCACACGTAAAGAAGGTACTCCAAAGCCTCCACGCTCTTCGTCTGACTGCCTTCAGACTATCGAAAGACTCTCGAGAGCTAGAGACTTTACGAAGGAAGCAGCCAGTGCGATTGCTAGAGCAAGGAGAGCGTCTTCCATTAGAGTCTACCAATCGAAGTGGGAAGTCTTCCGAGACTGGTGCAAGTCAGTTTCTGTATCCTCGACCAGTACCTCTGTAGCTCAAATAGCTGTTTTTCTCTTATACCTGAGAAAAGGACGATCCCTTTCAGCTCCCACTATCAAGGGCTACAGAAGCATGTTGGCATCGGTCTTCCGGCATAGAGGCTTAGATCTTTCCAAACATAAAGATCTGCAAGACCTCCTTAAGTCTTTTGAGACCACCAAGGAGCGTCGTTTGGCTACCCCTGGATGGAATTTAGACGTGGTACTAAGATTCTTCATGTCAGACAGGTTGGAGCCGTTACAATCAGCCTCCCTGAAAGATCTCACTCTTAAGACTCTTTTCCGGGTATGCTTAGCCTCGGCTAAAAGAGTCAGTGAGATTCATGCCTTCAGCAAGAACATCGGATTTTCGTCAGAAAAAGCCACTTGTTCGCTACAACTTGGTTTTCTAGCCAAAAATGAGCTGCCTTCTCGGCCTTGGCCTAAATCTTTTGATATCCCCAGCTTATCGGAGATCGTAGGCAATGAACTAGAAAGAGTCTTATGCCCTGTTAGAGCTCTTAAGTTCTATTTAAAGCGTACTAAACCTTTACAAGGCCAATCTGAAGCTTTATGGTGTTCAGTTAAGAAACCATTCTTGCCTATGTCAAAGAATGCTTGGTCAGACTTTATCAGATTGTTAATACGAGAAGCTCATTCACATCTGAGTGAGGAAGACCGAACTTTGCTTAAGGTGAAAACGCACGAAGTTAGAGCTGTAACAACTTCCGTGGCCTTTAAGAAAAATATATCTCTGCAAAGTATAATGGACGCAACCTATTGGAGAAGCAAGTCAGTGTTCGCGTCATTTTACTTGAAAGATGTCCAGTCTCTTTACAAGAACTGCTACACACTGGGACCATTCGTAGCAGCGAGTGCAGTAGTGGATGAGGGCTCAACCACTACAATTCCCTAATTCCTTATCCTTTTAATCTGTCTCTTGAAATGTTGTTTTTTTATGGGTTGTCAAGAAGGCTAAGAAGCCTTTCGCATCCTGGTTGATTTGGCAGGTGGTCAAAGTCATTTCTTGAGAGCGCCTAGATTAGGGGTTTGATGAGGTCCTGTTGTATGGGTTGCAACCCTTGATACTTCAGATCCTAGGGGTCGATCAGCATCCTAAGAGGATCGCGAGGCTCCGTAAGGAAGACGTACTTAAAAGGCAGAGTAATTGTTCAAGTCGACTTCCTTACCAGGTACCTATTTATTTTGTTTTTGTTATTTTGATAACTTCTAAAATGAAATAAAAAACTCTTAGCTCATAAAAGTGTAAACATATATTACTGGTCTCTACCCACCATCCTGGGTGTGAATCAGCTATATAATCACCGGCTAAGTTAAATATTGAAAAATTTTATTTTGATTATAAAATAAATTTTTGAATATACTTACCCGGTGATTATAAATTAAATGACCCTCCCCTCCTCCCCAATAGAGACGCAGTGGGACGAGGAGAAAATTGAGTCTTTGTTTACATTGAGAGCTGGGTATCTGGTCGACAGATGGCGCTGTTGGGCACACCCGCAACCTGTGTAGCGATCGCTGGCGAGTTTTTCCGTAGAGTTGTCTGTCGAGCAACAGAGTTGCAGCTATATAATCACCGGGTAAGTATATTAAAAAATTTATTTTATAATCAAAATAACATTTTTCGCAATAATTTTTTATCTATGAATTTCATAAATATAACGCTTATTCAGAATGCACATTATATCTACACATAAATTTTGACTATATTCTGCATTACGTAGGTTGAATAAATTTGGTACTTATAATGTAAGAGTGACGTTTTTTGTAGACGGGCCAACTTATTCAGAGAAAAGGTTTCGAATGCACTCGTTACGTAACTTATGACGGCATTTCTTCCCTCTTTCTCGATCGATGATTGGCTATACGTAACGAAAGCTATACCTCTGCCAACAATGACACAAAAGTTTAAATAAAAGCAAAGTAGTACACCTTTATGAACTCCGAAACCTCTCCACTGATAATTGTCATAATGAAAAAACCAACAAAATATGTTAATAAATACAAAAACACTTCGATTATTAGTCTAACTCCCAAAATAAGTTTTCTAAGAAATTACAGTCTACTTTATAGGTCACAATCAGATTGACAAGGTGTAGGGAATAGTTGTTAATTTTCAAAAACGTAGTAGACAAGCTCATTGATAACTGCTATATCCAATGTCAAGCAAGTTTTATTTATTGTCTATCTACCTACCTATTTATTGAGAAAAAAAAATAGAAGCCGGTACCGTATTTTGGCTTTAAACCTTCACCAATAATTATCGTCAGAATGATGACTTCATGAGGCTCCACCCACTTTGGCCTCGTTATAATTCAGGATAACACTGAAGGCTATCATGGGCATTGTTGGATCAGAAAATTTAAATTCTGGCTATAAAAACTCATTTCTCGAGTAGTTGTAAGAAGCGCTAAATGATCCTCAAGGATCCCAGCAGTTGGCCTAAACGTTTAATTCATGTATACTATTGTTGCGGCACTACTGCTACAGTAGTATTACTACGCTAGCACAGATATCCCACCCACATTTATGTATCATTCCGCCATTCATAAAGTCTGTTATGTTTTTTTCACTGTGCAATAAGCCATGGCCTCCTCAGAAATTAAGTTTAACATTAGATGATAGGTTATTTCATTAAGCTGACGAATTATGGCAACTGGGTATGTTATTGCCGTTGTTGAAGCTAAAGATAAAGTATGGTATCATTCCTTCATTGCATTATCATCTTAACTACTACAGTACAGTAGGTCCTCGGGTTACGACGGTCCCGACTTACGCGGTTTCGCCGTTACGAACGCGCCCCATAAAAATATAAAAATAATATTAAGCGTCGTTCCGTCTTACACCGTTAGCGTCGTAAGCGACGTAAACAATTGCGAACTAGTTTCTGGCGCGCGGTGGATGAATACGCTTTGCGGTGGTTGTGGGCGAGGAAGACGGCGTCGCTCAGTTCCACTCATACGCCATTTTTGGTTGTGATTGCCTGTTCTTTCTCTCACGTGTTTGATCGTTTTTTTGAACTTTTTGCCCTTCATTATGGCTCCAAAGCGCAAGGCAGATTCTTCTGATGGTAGTGCATCGAAGAAAAGGAAGGCCATCACCATGGAAGTGAAATTAGACATTATTAAGCGGTCTAAAAACGGTGAAACGCCAACGAACATTGGCCGATCGCTTGGCCTTAGCCGTTCGACCGTGGCTACTATCCTTAAAGATAAGGAGCACATTGTTGAACACGTAAAAGGATCTGCTCCAATGAAAGCAACAGTGATAACGAAACAGCGTAGTGGTTTAATTATCGAAATGGAAAGGTTATTAGTGCTTTGGTTGGAAGATCAAAATCAACGGCGTATTCCAGTGAGCTTAATGGTTATTCAAGAGAAGGCTAAAAGGTTGTTTGAAGCATTGAAAAAAGAAAGGGGGGGAGAAAGTGAAAGTGAAGAGTTTTCGGCTAGTAGGGGTTGGTTTATGCGATTTAAGGCTCGGGCCAATTACCATAATCTTGAAGTGCAAGGTGAAGCTGCTAGTGGGGATGAGAAAGCAGCAAGTGAATTTCCTAAAGCGTTGGCTGAGATAATTAGGGAGGGGGGTTATTCTGCTTATCAGGTGTTCAATGCGGATGAGACAGGTTTATTCTGGAAGCGCATGCCTAACCGCACGTACATAGCAAAGGAGGAGAAGTCAGCACCCGGTCATAAAGCAGGCAAGGAGAGGCTAACTTTAATTCATGTGGTAAGGAATTGTTTTCTTTTTTTATTGATATTTACTTTAATTCATGTGGTAAGGAATTGTTTTCTCTTTTTCTAATATTGTTTTTATGTCATTTGATACATTTTATTATAGTACAGTATACAGTAATACTTTACAGTACAGTACAGTACGTATATTTATGGTGTTCCGACTTACACGGAAATTCGGGTTACACCGCGTCTTAAGAACGGATCAGCGTCGTAACCCGAGGACCCCCTGCATTTGTTTGCTACATGTAGTAATTATTTTAAAGGATAAATGAATTATGTTCACTTTACTTCTATAAATTCTCATTAGATGTACAAATAAAACTCCTAAAACTATTCATGATTTATTTACAAAATGCAGTCATGCCCAAAACATAGCCAACACGGTCGTACGGCCTAAGAAGAAGAAAAAAAATCATATCGGATAATCCGTTGGTCTGATGGAGAGTTTAGCACAAAATTCTTATTTTAACAAAAATAGTTATATAAAGACTGTTTACATACAATCTCTCTTTCTTTCTCTCTCTTGGTGGCATAGTGAATAGTTAATGGAAATGTTTAAAAGCCTGAATGACATTACAAGTATTATAATCATGTTACGCTAAATACAAATCAGACCATCAACATTGGATTTAAACTAGAAACTGAATAATTACCTATTCAGGCTATAGTAAATATGGCCACGGGCTTTCTCTTGACTGTATAAAGTTGCAAGTCGTAAGATAAATGCAGTTTTGCAACCACGGGGGCAATTCCAAATCCGGCTAGCCATTTTTGACTGTTATGGGTTTCAGAGCCGATGGAACAAGGTGAATGGGTGTGTGGTGGGTGGGCGGGGCAAAATTTTGTCAAAAGGTGTTTACATTGCTTGCGTAATGAATGTTTCCGACTCTTGGCTCGTTATCACTGGCCATGGCGTCGGCTTGATCATTTTTACTCTATAAAAATTAAAACTATCGGGTTTAGGTTATTGATAATGCTGACAAAATTTGTGTGTGGTTGTAAAATATACATATGTCAACTTTCAGCTACATCCGATGCATTGATAAGGAGCAAAGTCCAAAAAACCGTGTTACAGAGGCCTTGAATCTCATAGTAAATAGTACAAATGTCAAGTATGTCGAAATCTAAATTGACGAGATGTCAATGAACTTCCATGACTTTTGCGTCCACCAAATCAACGTCAGTAACGCACAATAACATTCTATAATTATCTACTTACTTCCTCCCTTCATTAGCCAATCATGTATAGATGATGTAATAGAATAAATTTGCACAAATACAAATTTAAGAATCATAGTTACCACAATAGCCAGTCAAATCTCAACCAATTAATGGTCATGAATTTATTGGCCTCACTGTGTCACCGTAATGTAATCACGTGACATTCTCATTACAGGATGATCGCAGTCTTCTCTCAGCTTAGATTGAAGAAGGCAACGCGCAGAAGCGTTCCTATCCTTGCCTGCTGCCGTTGCAATGAGTGACTCTGGACAGACTATTTACTTTCATTGACCCCTTCACTTTCACTGAAGATCCCTCTTTGCACCCCCTTTGCTATGGCTAGCGACATTCTCGATGACACTACTCCCTCTTCTAGCTCATCCCCTACCCGACCTCACACCCGTTCCTCAAACCCTGTTCCTAAACTATTCTCTCCTTTTCCTAAATTCTGTGTTCTGCCACATCCTAAAAAAGAGATCCTTACACCATCATCTCTGAATTCGAGAAGCACAAACCCTACTTCAAGGTTAGGTTCAGGATCAATCTCCTTATGGAGTTTATCATCACTCCCCTGGCCAACAATGCTGTACTCTGCTTGTCAAGAGGGAGGGCCTACTTCCAGATGCTCGATCCAGCCCCTCAGGGCAAGATTGATAATAGTGGATATCATCTCAGGCTCCCCCTTACGCCTCTCAACCTGCACCCACAGTTAGGCCATGCAGAACTCTACATGACTAGAGCTGGGCAACTCTCTCAAGATCAAATTTCTGTACAAGGGACCACCTCCTGCTAGAATCGACCTTGACATCTGGGGCTCCTTTTATGTAGAGCATTATACCCCGGCCCCCCTACGCTGCTACCGTTGCAACTACTATGGACACCATTGTAAGCAATGCCTGGCCTCCTTCCCCACCTGTTGCATCTGTGCCATGGGCCAAGACACTGTATCATCTCTATGCTCACAGTGTTAAGTGGTTGGCGTGAGACGTTGCCCACTGTCTTATACAGGATCAGGTGCTCGGACACATTCCAGGAAATTTGAATGCGCCAGTTTGGTTCACTGGAATGTCTTCCTTCCTAATAATGTCTCATATCAAAGGACAACGGTTTGTATTCGTGTAGGAAAACATCTTGTATTTCAAGTAATTTTTATTTTTCCTAACCATGTAAAAATCAGTCCTGGAGTCACACTTTCCAGGCCTAAAGGTCGAAGCGTGTACAATGGTACCCTCTCATGCCAACGAGCTACTGCCACATTTTTAAAAGTTTACCGTCCATTCCAGCGTGGCCAAAAGGACACGGATTTATATAATTAGGAAAATACAATTGACTTAAAACGGGAGATTCTTTGTGTGGTAATTGACGCTGTAGTAAAGGGTTCCATTTAAACCAGTAAAGCATTGACATTGGTTTAACAGAGGGTGTCGTAAGGAAACCAATGTCTGGTTTAACAGAGGGTGTCGTAAGGGAACCAATGTCTGGTTTAACAGAGGGTGGCGTAAAGGAACCAATGTCTGGTTTAACAGAAGGTGTCGTAAGGGAACCAATGTCTGGTTTAACAGAGGGTGTTGTAAGGAAACCAATGTCTGGTTTAACAGAGGGTGTCGTAAGGGAACCAATGTCTGGTTCAACAGAGGGTGGCGTAAGGGAACCAATGTCTGGTTTAACAGAGGGTGTCGTGAGGGAACCAATATCTGGTTTAACAGAGGGTGGCGTGAGGTAACCAGTGTCTGGTTTAACAGAGGGTGCCGTGAGGGAACCAATGTCTGGTTTAACAGAGGGTGTCGTAAGGGAACCAATGTCTGGTTTACCAGAGGGGATCATAAAGTCCTGTTCTTCTACAGATAACAAATCTGTGGATTTTTGTATTAGAAACTCGTAGTTATCCCCAATTACCCAACAAACTAATAATGTTTAAGATTTTCTAATCGTTAGTGATTTTACACCCAGTTTTACCTTTGATGCAACTATACAATTCTACATGAAGTGAAATAGCTCATGTTTTGCTCTGCATTGCTACACAATTTGACAGAAATTTTTCAAGGACTTTGTGTAGCCTGTACTAATGTCATCAAGACGTATTTTATATACAAATATTTATTTACAGGTACAACTGATGGAGGCTCGTCATTGTGACGCGACATCCCGTACGCTTTAGATGACATTGAGGCAGAGTTTGCCCTTTGAGAGAGCGATAAGTTACGAGGGAAAGTCATTTCTTCCTTAATGTAAAGGTAAGTGGCAGAATAAAGTAATAAGAGGAGAAGAATTCCTCTTCTCCTTTTGCTTGACATTTATTATTATTATTATTATTATTATTATTATTATTATTATTATTATTACTTGCTAAGCTACAACCCAAGTTGGGAAAGCAGGATGCTATAAGCCCAGGGGTTCCATCAGGGGAAATAGCCCAGTGAGGAGAGGAAATGAGAGAAAAAATAAAATATTTTAAGAACAGTAACAACATTAAAATAAATATTTCCTATGTAAACTATAAAAACTTTAACAGGAGGAAGAGAAATAAGATAGTGTGCCCGAGTGTACCCTCAAGCAAGAGAACTCTAACCCAAGAAAGTGGAAGACCATGGTACAGAGGTTATGGCACTATCTAAGATTAGAGAACAATGGTTTGATTTTGCAGTGTCCTTCTCCTAGAAGAGCTGCTTACCATAGCTAAGGTGTCTCTTCTACCCTTACCAAGAGGAAAGTGACCACTGAAAAATTACAGCGCAGTAGTTAACCCTTTTATAGAAGAAGAGTTTCCTAACTACTGTATTATCATTGTGTATGGAGATACAATAGAATGGAATAATTCTCCTGTGGAAAATATAGACCCAAATAGATCGTTTAGTTTGAAATAATTTAAAGTATTACAGACGTGAATAAAATGACGGTAAATGAAGAAAATATCGAAGCTGCCTTAATCTGGTTGGGCATGAATAGTACCAATGAACAATACTATTAGATCCTTCAACTGGAATGTTATTATCACAAGCCAAGCTACAACCCTAATTGGAAAAGCAGGGTGCCACAAGCCCGACGGTCCCAACAAGGAAAGTAGCCCAGTGAAAAAGCAAGTAAAAATCAGTGAATAAACTACAGTAAAAAATGTAAATGAATGAAAAAGGTTAAATATTTCAAGATTAGTTACAAACTTTACAATAGATCAGTCATGTATAAACTATGGAACGAGACTTATGTTAACTTGTTCAACTGGAGAATTTACTAAAAGTTTGAACTTCTGGAGTTTTACCGTTTCAACCGTCAGATTAGGAAGATCATTCCACAATCTGATCACAGTTGGAATAAAACTTCATGAATACTGTGCAGTGTTGAGCCTCATGATGGAGAAGGCCTGACCATCAGAATTAACTGCATGCTTAGTTTTTAAATATTTAACTTAGCCGGTGAATATATAATAGCTGCTACTCAGCGGCTCGACAGAAAACACACTCAAAAAACTCGCGAGCGATCGCTATGAAGGTTGCGGGTGTGCCCACCAGCGCCAACTATCGGTCAGATACCACTCTTGAATGTAAACAAACCCTTCAATTCTTCTCTGTCGACGTTGACGACAAAACGTACCAATTCTCGCTGTAAAACCTGGAGTTTTCTCAACATATTTGGTGAAGTACTTCATTTTGGTTTGAGCTTTCGCAGTGCAGGTGTTTTTCCTCAACATAAACTCTTGAACTCTTTATTGAATCAGATTATTTGTTGATGACTTGGATTGTTTTTGGAATTTTCTTTGACTAATTCAAAATGGCTGACCCTTCACAAGTACCTAGATTTCGGAAGTGTAATGCTAGGGACTGTAATAGGCGTCTTCCAAAGGCATCTCTCGACCCACATACTGTGTGTTCCAATTGTCGGGGTAAAACCTGTCAATTGGGAGATCGGTGTGAGGAATGCGTGGGCCTTTCGGAATTCGATTGGCTCGAATACGATAAATATGCACGTAGGCTAGAGAGAGATAGGGTAAGGAGGAGTTCATCTAGGTCTGTAGATTTTTCCTCTCCACATGCCCCTGAACCTAATCCTTCCCCTGTAGTGGTTGTTCCTAACCCCCCTTCTAGCACTCAGGAACCATCTATGCAAGACATGTTACGTGCTATTCATGCCTTGGGGGAAAAAGTTGAAGCGTTAGCAACGGATCGTAATCAACTCATGGCTGACGTGAAGGAACTTAAGTGTCAGAGTGCCACGGCGGAAAGTGGGAAAGTGATTAGTGCGCAAAGTGTTGTGAACAGTGTTGCGACCGAGGGTTCGTCTGTTCGTGCCTGTCGTTCACCTAGTCCGGGACCTCTTGCAAGCTCCCAAGCCCAGGGGAGAAGTAATGTCGTACGACTTATGGGTTCGAGAGGCCTTGATCAGCGAACAGACGTTCCCTCTATGGTATCAGGCGTATCTCACCAAGATCGCCCCTACCATAAGACGAGAGAGCCCATTTTCTCCTCGTCTTCCGAAGGCTTTTCACGCAAGAAACCGTGGAGCAAGGTTTCTAGGCCTCTTAAACGGAAGTCGGTCCCTTCAGGACAGGTCCAACGTCCTGGATGTAGTCATTGGGACAGTTCGGACCCGTTGCAGTCATCGGATGACTGCTCGCCGCCTAAGCAAGGCAAGGTTGTGCCGTCTCAGACGTTAACCCCGTCGGTTACCGCACCCATTCCCGTGGACCCTAAATGGGTTATACTGCAGGACATGCAGTCTAACCTTGCCTCCCTTATGGAAGACTATTCTGCCGATAAGGTTTCCGTTGAGCCTAGCCGTTTATCTCATCAAGATCCTGGCCTTCAGCCACCCAAACGTTCCTTTGTGCGTCCTGTTGACGTTGGTGTAGCCAAGTCACGTCAATCAGTTTGTTTAGAACCACACTCGATGCGGTCTCGTGTGGATTTTCAGCCGCATTTGGACGTTAGGCAACTTGCTGATGCTCCTGTTGACGTTCAGGACGTTCGCCAACCATCGGAGTTGACTTGTTTTGACGCTGAGCGTCAACATCCGCAGTCTAGAGTTGTTTTGACTGCTCAGACTAGGCGGTCAAAGCAGTCTCGAGTGGACGCTGTGCGTCCTCACACACCTGTTGTTGTTGACAGTTCACAGACTGTCAAACAGTTACATGACGTTGCGTCCTGGTCCGCTACTAATGCACCAGTGCGTGTGGACGCAGCGTGTCAAGCACTGCCAACCCCTTTGCTTGTTTCGCAGCAGTTGTCAGATGAGGAACCTTCAGATGAGGACGTTGCTGACCCTCAGCCTGAGGATCATCCTTCAGATATTGATGAACCCAGAACAGTTCCGCCATCAATGGACTTTAAGAAAGTCATGTTAATTTTTAAGGAGTTGTTTCCCGATAACTTCGTCTCTGTTGCTCCTCGTTCACCGCCGTCTGAGTTTGTTTTAGGCGTACCTGCTGACATGCCAGCCTTTACAAAACTTGTGCTATCTCGCTCATCCAAGAGAGCTTTACGGCTTTTAGGCGATTGGTTGGAAACCAAGAGGAGTTTGGGGAAGACGGCCTTTGCCTTCCCTCCATCTAAACTCTCGTCTAGATCGAGCGTCTGGTATGCCACGGGAGAAGTTCTCGGCTTGGGAGTCCCTGCCTCTGCCCAGGGCGACTTCTCAAGCCTTGTAGACTCTCCCCGCCGTCTAGCCATGAGACGCTCGAAGGTTAGTTGGTCATCTTCGGACCTTGACCATCTGCTGAAAGGCATTTTTAGAGCCTTTGAAGTTTTCAACTTCCTTGACTGGTGTTTGGGAGCCTTAAGTAGGAAAATCTCTTCGGCTGATAGAGATGTCTCACTACTCATTATGTCTTGCATGGATAAAGCCATCCGCGATGGATCCAATGAGCTATCCTCCTCTTTTACTTCAGGAATCCTTAAGAAGCGAGAGTCTCTTTGCTCTTATCTGTCGGCAGGAGTTACTCCCTGTCAAAGATCTGAGCTACTCTTTGCTCTCTTATCGAAGTTCTTGTTCCCTGAACATTTGGTTTGTCACTCGTGCAGAAGGACACCCATGACTTGGTAGCGTCCTCTGCTCGCAAAGGGACTCCTTCGACATCCTTTTCTGCAAGACCAAGGATAGACACTCCGGCGTCCAGGTTTATACCGCCCTTTCGTGGCAGAGCTCCCAGCAGGGGAAGTACTCGTGCCGAGGGAAAGAAAGGAAAGAAGAGAGGAGGCAAGTCCTCACGTGGCAGAGTCTGACTGCCCGCAGCCTCAGACAGCAGTAGGTGCCAGACTCAAGAACTTCTGGCAAGCCTGGGAGAAGAGGGGCGCAGACAAACAGTCTGTGAAGTTGCTCAGAGAAGGGTACAAAATTCCATTTGTACACAAACCTCCTCTAGCTACTTCCCCCATCGACCTCTCTCCCATGTACCGAGAGGAATCAAAGAGACAAGCCCTGAAACTAGAAGTGTTTCTTTTGCTAGAGAAGGGAGCGGTGGTGAAAGTCTCGGACCTTCAATCACCGGGATTTTACAACCGCCTCTTCCTAGTACCGAAGAAGACTGGAGGTTGGAGACCGGTGCTAGACGTCAGTGCCCTGAACGTCTTTGTCACGAAGAAAAAGTTTACCATGGAGACCACGAAATCAGTATTAGCAGCGGTCAGAAAGGGAGACTGGATGGTCTCTCTCGACCTAAGAGACGCATACTTCCACATCCCCATTCACTCAGATTCCCAACCTTTTCTGAGGTTTGTTTTCGACAATGTGGTGTACCAGTTTCGAGCCCTGTGCTTTGGCCTAAGTCCTGCTCCTCTCGTGTTTACGAGGCTTATGAGGAATGTGGCAAAATTCCTCCATTTATCGGGAATCCGAGCCTCCCTTTACTTGGACGACTGGCTTCTCAGAGCCTCGTCCAGTCATCGCTGTCTGCAGGATCTTCATTGGACATTGGATCTGACCAAGGAATTGGGACTTTTGGTCAACATGGAAAAGTCCCAGCTGATTCCATCCCAAACTATACTGTATTTAGGGATGGAGATTCGCAGTCCAGTTTTTCGGGCTTTTCCGTCTGCCTCCCGAATAGAGCAAGCCCTGATCATAATCCAACGGATGTTGAAGAGAGAACGTTGCTCAGTCAGGAATTGGATGAGTCTGGTAGGGACTCTATCATCCCTGGAGCAGTTTGTCTCGCTAGGAAGGCTATGCCTTCGACCTCTCCAGTTCCATCTAGCCTTTCACTGGAAAAAGGACAAGACACTAGAGGCGGTCTCAATCCCGATCTCCGAAGCAGTAAAGGCATGCCTGAATTGGTGGAACGACAATATCAATCTAAGAGAGGGACTTCCCCTAGCAGTTCAGAAACCAAACCACGTTCTATTCTCAGACGCATCGGATTTGGGTTGGGGTGCGACCCTGGACGGTCGGGAATGCTCAGGTCTGTGGACCTCAAGTCAGAGGAGCATGCACATCAACGGCAAGGAGCTTTTGGCAGTCCACCTGGCCTTGATGAACTTCGAGAGTCTCCTTCGAAACAAAGTGGTGGAGATCAACTCGGACAATACCACAGCCTTGGCACACATTTCCAAGCAAGGAGGCACCCACTCCCTGACACTGTACGAGATCGCAAGGGACCTGCTCATTTGGTCAAGAGATCGAGGCATCTCCCTGTTAACGAGGTTTATACAGGGCGACTTGAACGTCTTAGCAGATTGCCTCAGTCGGAAGGGTCAGGTAATTCCTACGGAATGGACCCTCCACAAGGACGTGTGCAAGAGGCTTTGGGCGACTTGGGGTCAACCCACCATAGACCTCTTTGCAACCTCGATGACCAAGAGACTTCCAATCTATTGCTCTCCAGTCCCAGACCCAGCAGCAATACATATAGACGCTTTTCTTCTAGATTGGTCTCATCTAGATCTATATGCATTCCCACCAATCAAGATTGTCAACAAGGTACTGCAGAAGTTCGCCTCTCACGAAGGGACAAGGTTGACGTTAGTTGCTCCCCTCTGGCCCGCGAGAGAATGGTTCACCGAGGTACTTCGATGGCTGGTAGACTTTCCAAGAAGTCTTCCTCTAAGAGTAGACCTGTTACGTCAGCCCCACGTAAAACAGGTACACCAAGGCCTCCCCGCTCTTCGTCTGACTGACTTCAGACTATCGAAAGACTCTCTAGAGCTAGAGGCTTTTCGAAGGAGGCAGCCAGTGCGATTGCAAGAGCGAGGAGAGCTTCTACCATTAGAGTATACCAATCGAAGTGGGAAATCTTCCGAAACTGGTGCAAGTCAGTATCTGTATCCTCGTCCAGTACCTCTGTAGCCCAAATCGCTGATTTTCTCTTACACCTGAGAAAGGTTCGCTCCCTTTCAGCTTCCACGATCAAGAGCTACAGGAGCATGTTGGCTTCGGTCTTCCGGCATAGAGGCTTAGATCTTTCCAACGATAAAGATTTACAAGATCTCCTTAAGTCTTTTGAAACCTCTAAGGAACGTCGTTTGGCTACTCCTGGATGGAACTTAGACGTGGTCCTAAGGTTCCTCATGTCAGACAGGTTTGAGCCATTACATTCAGCCTCCCTGAAGGATCTCACTCTTAAGACTCTTTTCCTGGTGTGCTTGGCCTCGGCTAAAAGAGTCAGTGAACTTCATGCCTTCAGCAAGAACATCGGTTTTTCTACAGAAAAAGCCTCTTGTTCTCTTCAACTTGGTTTCCTGGCCAAGAATGAACTGCCTTCTCGTCCTTGGCCTAAATCTTTTGATATTCCTTGCTTATCAGAGATCGTAGGCAACGAACTGGAGAGGGTGTTATGTCCCGATAGAGCTCTTAAGTTCTATTTAGCTCGTACTAAGCCATTACGAGGTAAATCTGAAGCGTTCTGGTGTTCGGTTAAGAAACCATCCTTACCTATGTCAAAGAATGCTTTGTCATATTTTATCAGATTTTTAATACGAGAAGCCCATTCTCACTTGAATGAGGAAGACCGATCTTTGCTTAAGGTCAAGACGCACGAGATTAGAGCCATAGCAACCTCCGTGGCCTTTAAGCAAAATAGATCTCTGCAAAGTATCATGGACGCGACCTTTTGGAGAAGCAAGTCAGTGTTCGCGTCATTTTACTTGAAAGATGTCCAGACTCTTTACGAGGACTGCTACACACTGGGTCCATTCGTAGCAGCGAGTGCAGTAGTGGGTGAGGGTTCTACCACTACACTTCCCTAATTCCAATATCCTTTTAATCTGTCTCTTGAAATGTTTTTAATATTGTTTTATGGGTTGTACGGAAGGCTAAGAAGCCTTTCGCATCCTGGTTGATTTGGCGGGTGGTCAAAGTCATTTCTTGAGAGCGCCCAGATTAGGGGTTTGATGAGGTCCTGTTGTATGGGTTGCAGCCCTTGATACTTCAGCTCCTGGAAGTCTTTCAGCATCCTAAGAGGATCGCTGGGCTTCGTGAGGAAGACAGACTTACAAGGCAGAGTAATCGTCTAAGTCAACTTCCTTACCAGGTACCTATATATTTTGGTTTTGTTATATTGATAACTGTCAAAAACTCTTAGCTTATACGCTGTAAACTTAATTAACTCTGGTCTCTACCCACCGCCTTGGGTGTGAATCAGCTATTATATATTCACCGGCTAAGTTAAATATTTAAAAATGATATTTTAATTATAAAATAAATTTTTGAATATACTTACCCGGTGAATATATAAATTAAATGACCCTCCCTTCCTCCCCAATAGAGACACAGCGGGACGAGAAGAATTGAAGGTTTTGTTTACATACAAGAGTGGTATCTGGCCGACAGTTGGCGCTGGTGGGCACACCCGCAACCTTCATAGCGATCGCTCGCGAGTTTTTTGAGTGTGTTTTCTGTCGAGCCGCTGAGTAGCAGCTATTATATATTCACCGGGTAAGTATATTCAAAAATTTATTTTATAATTAAAATATCATATTACATACAGGATGGTACAGTCTAGGAAGATGTGAAGGTAAAGGATAGTCAGAGTTATGAAAAATCTTATGCAACATGCATTAATATCTGGCACTATCGTTCAGTTAGTTCTTTAACTAACTGAATGATAGTGCCAGAGATTAATATCTAGATCAGGAATAAGAGACTTAAGAGACCTCAAGGTTCTATCCAAAAAAGTTAGACGAGATTGAGCAGCTGAAGACCAGACAGGAAAGAATTAAAAGACGTTTAAGACGTTTTCAAGATAGATTGATCACTAAAAATCTTGAAATACTTTCTCAGTAAGCCCTTTTTTTGTGCAGTGGAAGAAGAAACAGACAGAATGTGCCTCTCAAAAGTAAATTTACAGTCAAGAATCACTCGTAGAATTTTAAATTTTAGATTCTGGTATCTTTAATACAAGCCTGTCTTCATCTTTCCCACCTGGTGTGACCTCTCCAATGCCTGTTATCAAAAGGCATCCTCTTCCACCAAATCTCTTCTCTCCATATCATCCTTCACCTTGTCTTCTCAATTAATTTTCTGCCTAACTCTAGATCCTCTCCCCCTTGTTTTGAGTATTGTTCTCCAGTCTGATGCTCAGCTGCTGATTCTCATCTTAATTTGTTGGACAGAAACTTACGGTCTATTAAATTTCTTATTCCTGATCTAGATATTAATCTTTGGCACCGTCGTTCAATTAGTTCATTATGCATGTTGCATAAGATTTTTCATAACTCTGAACATCTTTTACATTCAGATCTCCCTGGACATCTCTATCCTGTTCGAAATACTAGGCAGGCAGTTAATTCTAATAGCCAGGCCTTCTCCATCATGAGGCTCAATACTACACAGTATTCTAGAAGTTTTATTCCAGCTGGGACCAAGTTGTGGAATGATCTTCCCAATCGGGTAGTTGAATCAGTAGAACTTCAAAAGTTCAAAGTTGGAGCAAATGTTTTTATGTTGACCAAGCTGACATGAGTCTTTTTATAGTTTATATATGACATATCTGGTTTTGACTTTGTTAATAGTTTATGTAGGACATATCTGTTTTGACGTTGTTACTGTTTTAGAATGATTTATTGTTAACTTGTTCTCATCATTTATTTATTTCCCTATTTCCTTTCCTCACTGGGCTATTTTTCCCTATTGGAGCCCTTGGGCTTATAGCATCTTGCTTTTCCAACTGGGGTTGTAGCTTGGCTAGTAATAATAATAATAATAATAACACGTTCCTCTCGAGCTGTTTCCCAAACAGCAGTTATTACTTTAGTCCTTGCTCTTTTACACATCATCTCAACCCTTCTAACCAGCTTGTCTCGGACCTTCCATTCATGTCAGAGCATTGGTGTCTTTTTGACAAATATTGCCTCTTAGATATCCCAGTGCAGGTGCAGGTGTAGATTGCTCCCACACACATACAAACCTTCATCCTGTAATATGTGTAGGGTTTCAGAGAAGCCTGTATCACTGCTGTTAGACATTGATAACAGTGACATTACTTTCTGGCATGTAGTGGGAAAGTCCCAAATCCCGCGGGCTCAATGGGTAGCCACTTTGATTTCAGCTGCATTTTAGACATTTTCTAGGTGCGACCAAACTTGTCTTTCCTATACATTTCAGTTATCTTTAAATTTTCTGATTAATTGGATGAATGAAGAAACACAATGAGGCCATGCGATCCTATTAGCAGGAGGTCACTGGTGCCTCATTCGTTGTGCCCTTCCTGCAAAGGGTCGTCCCCCTGCAAGAAACGTAGAGAGTAACCGTCATCGTAGTGGCTTGACTACTGTTAAGCTGTTGTATTTTAGGGACTAAGGAACTCGGCTCTGCTTTGATACCTGCAAATATATTCATTATTAGTACTACATTTGCCATCCCATATTATGTTGAGATTGATTGGTGGATGTAAGAAGTAGTGATGAAACTTCATACGTTTATTTGTATGGCAAGCACCGTTTGAGCAGCCATCGGAACGAGTATATGTTGTTGTTAGATCTAATGGATGCATACTGTTCAGCACTTCTATATACCAATACATTGGTCTTCAAGGAAGTTTCTCTGATTCATCCCTGGAGGGGAGGTCTATCGGTTCAAAATCCTCTGCTTCGGACTGTCGAATGCCCCTCAAGTGCTCACTCTCGTCTCTGTTTTGAGCACACACCAAAGGAGTTGGTCTACCTCGATACCTTGAAAACTGATTGATCCTGTCTTCCTCACGGAAGCAACCCCTTCAACAGAACTCAACTTTTCTCTTTCTGTCACGATCTGGCGATCGATACAAATTCAGAGAAGGCCACCCTAGAGCCTAAGCAAAAATCAAAGAATGGAATACCTGGGGATATAGTCCGGATAAATACAGCCTTTGGGAAATGTTCCCCTCCGAGGACCGTGTGACAAAACTCAGGAGAGCAATGCAACCCTTCACGCACAAGCTACACCCTCTGGCTCGTCATTGGCAACAGCTAACTAGGTCACCTGATATCCCCGGAGAAGCTTTTGCCATAAGGTCGTTAACACCAGCAAACTCATCAGTGGTGCCTGAAGAGGCATTGGTTTGCAGCCACCAGTTGACATATTACTGCTAAAGAGTTATGGGGTCCTTTGACTGGCCAGACAGTACTACATTTGATCCTTCACTTTGGTTAAGGTTCACTTTGCCTACACATTCACCTAATAGTCTGGCGTATTCTATACAGATTCACCTCTCTCCTCATACACCTGACAACACTGAGATTACCAAACAATTCTTCTTCTCTCAAGGGGTTAATTACTGTGCTGTAATTGTTCAGTGGCTACTTTTCTCTTGGTAAGGGTAGAAAAGACTTTATAGCTATGGTAAGCAGCTCTTGTAGGAGGAGACACTAAACTCAAACCATTGCTCTCTTGTCTTGGGTAGTGCCCTAGCCTCTATACCATGGTCTTCCACTGTCTTAGGTTAGGGTTCTCTTCTTAAGAGTACAATCTACTAGAACTAAAGGCAGCACTCCTGGCACTACATTAATTTCAGTAACATCTGTCAGGCTTCTCGGTACCATTGATCGGCAACATTACCGTAGTGTAGTGGCATACATCAAGCTAGCAAGGAGGTACTGCTTCTCAGAACCTATGGCGAAACATGCTAACGTATGGGTTGTAGATCTATTGGCAAGGACAAATGGTTGGCTAAGAGTGGTTTATTCATCCTTCGGTTTTGTAAAGTCTCCAGACTATGGGATTTCCCACTAAGAGCCTCAACTTCCAATCTACTGCTCACTGGTCCCAGATCAGACAGCAGCTCTCGAGGATGCCCGATGCTGCTTATACTTCTCCACCGTTTAGCAGAGTTTGACTGCTCCAAATCTCAAAATTACTGTTTTTGGGCTCAGCCATGTCGTCTTGATGGAAGGTTCCTTTAGGCTGCTTTCTAAGGGATATTTGGCTACAGTGATACTCCCAGAAAATTAACCACAGGTTTTCAGAATTCTAACTCCTGGCGCGAGTTTCCTTAATATAACTTTTAAGGATATCGCCTAATATCAGGGAACGTATTTCTTGATACGACACATGGCAATCTTCACCCCGAATAGATTTTACGCTTTGAGGGGGCAGAGTGGCGAAATTGAAGGGGAGCCGTTATCAAGGTTACCCGGTGGATCCCCTCCCAGTACTACTATGGTGTAATTATTCCTTTAAAAGTAGCCATTTAAGCACGGTGTTGCTCTCGGTATTGTTACTGTTTTCAAGGAATATTACCATGCAATCTCCAGCATCTTCATCCTCTGGAAAGTTGAGTATTTAATCTTTCGTGTGTATAATTTTTGGCTCCCTTCTCACAGTTTAATTAACATAATTTAGGTGTGTTAAGTGGAGCACTGCCATCCCCGGAGGCGGCCATTTTAAGACCGGTCGTACACCATAAATACTTTATTTAGTTAGTAGTACAACATTCCCGGTAATTAGCTATAAAGAAGATCTAGCTAGTTAAGCAAAATTATACTAGTGAAGATAAGCTTTACATATGTAATATTTCCGCTTCCTAATAAACGTTTCTATCGTATACGATAGGGCCTCGGTGGTACTGGCGTAGCCGAGATCCCGACTCGGGTTAGGCTAGCCTAACTCGTTTTAGTATACTTTAGTAACGTTATCCCCGTTTAACCTCTTGTATCGTTTTTATTAATTCGGTCGGAGATATAGATATCTCTTAGAATTACTAGTACAATTCGATACGCTTCTCTTTTAGAGAAATGAGGATAAACACTTCCTTCCCCCTGAGTGCCGCCAGCCTAGGTGACAACCCGATCTTCCGTCATCGCTATCGAGTAGTGTACTCCGGCTTGACTTGGATGTGATCTTCTTTGCTGTCGAGTATCCCGGCTTTAAAATACGACAGTAACTCAGGGTACAGTATTCTGTCTTGTTGCCAACAACGCTACCGATAGGGGAATAGTCATTCCTCTGCCAGTTTCATCGTTGTCGGCATAGGAAGTTCGGCTTCCCTAGTCCACAACCAAAAGTGGGTAGTATAATTGCTGCCACCTTTCTCCCTTGTGGACTAGAAGACATGTCTTATATCTGGCAATGTCTCAGGCTAGGGAATCGTTATTCCTCTGCCACCCAAGACAGCGCCGGTATAGGAAACTATGTTTCCTTGATTTACAGCCAAAAGTAGGAGGCATACCTGCCGCCACCTTTCTCTGTAAAATATAAGACCCTTTCCCTTCTCCTTCTGTCTAGGCCGTCACGATTCCTGTGGCCGGTATTCTACAATCACCCCGCTTGCCTGGCTGACTGGGTTACAGGCCGGGCTCCTACAAAGGCAGTTAGGTTGCCGCTTCGATCATCTCCCTAACGGAAGCTAAGCTCCGGGAAAGGTTGAGCCGGCCCTGACGGCTGCCGGTGGGAAACCCATTATACTTTTGAGTATTCTTCAGTCCTCTCTTGAACTATCATCCACAAACCATGTAACCGGCAGTACAGCCGGCATCAGAAATTGTGGCTGGATGGAAGCTAGAATCAATGTATTCCTCCCCTTCCATTTGAATCCTCATTCTGGAAAGAAGGCAGTAGAGACAGTAGTCCCTACACCCCTAATTATTATACTAAACTATAATAATACGGTAGTCCTTCTCTACATTCTTTCTCTCTCTGTCAGCTAGTGCCACCAGGTACTAGCCTAACCCGGTAGCATACCGGCAAAACTACAGTATAAGACAATACAGTAGCCAGTATTCCTGCAGTATAAGACAATACAGCAGTTAGAAAACTACAGTATATAATGATACAGTAGTATGAAATTTCCAACATACTCTGTGTATCCTTTCACAGTCCATTGTTGAGACCGTTTAAAAAATGTTGAGGTGAAGTATTCCTTCAACATCCTGATGAATCCTAGATCATCAGAAGACCAATGATTAACTGTCAGTATTAATATTTTACAAGTGGTGGAGTTAGTGCTAGTATCCACTGACTCAGGATCTACGTACGAGAGTTATTTCACTCTGTATTTTCCCTAATAAGGAAACTAAAAATATTAATATTGTAGGTCACAGCAATTGCCTGGAGGGGAAACACAGATACTGTATGTGTCTTTCCTACTTCTTTTCTAGCTTACTATCCTAAGCTATGATAAATAATAATAAAGTATACTATTTTATGCATGCGTAAATTTATCAGTGAGATAAATTACCCTATAGTTATTTCACTCTTTCTCTCCTTATAGGAGGAAGCTAAGGTGAAGTGTGCAGTCATGTTCTGCAACCACAAAAGCAGGGACTTTAGTGGCCACAAGATGTGTAGGTCTCATGCCCCCTGCTTCATCGTATCCGGATTCCTGAGGTACTGGGACCCGTATTTTAAGCATATATTATATCATAATATAAACAACCTAGTACTCATTCACCCTTTTTCTCCCTTACAGGAGGAGCCAATGGCGAAGTGTACAATTGTATTCTACAACCACAAGAGTAAGGACTTTTGTGGGCATACGATGTACAGGTTTTATGCCCCTGCTGCATCGTATCTGGATCCCTGAGGTTCTGGGACCCGAAGGGTTGCTCCAATCGCCTAACCTTGCTGACCGACGGCTTTGTAAAAGATATCCTGACACTACGGAGTCAAGGGATACTGCAAGGGAAACCCACCAAAGGTGAATATGAGGCTTCTAGAAGAACTCTCTGGGACCTTACCTACCTAACAAATCTTTGAAGTGCCTACTGTTCCCTAAGGCTCAATTGAATATGTTTGTGCCTCAGGCACAGGTCCAGCATCCCTCTATCCAACTGATAGTGGGCACGGATATCAACAGGCACTGCAAAACTTGGACATCCACCAAGATCGGATGTCAGAGGTGTCCACTGACACCGGACAGGACCTACTGCAAGAAAGCCCTAAATAAAGAGTGGTTCAACCACCCATGGAGGAAGAAGGATCCGTTTTGATGGTGATTGAGGTCCCTCAGCTCACTGTGCCAGCATATCAACTTATGTCATCAACCTCTTCAGCCCCAACTGGCTAGACAGGTCGGCAGGAGCGAAACGCTCCTAGAGTCGATCCAGCAGACACTGACACTGTTCCGGAAGGAACGAGAGGAGAAAAAGCAAGATCTCAAAGAGATGAAGAGAGAGGTACAGGGAAGGAAATGCCCTGGCGCTTCCAGGGGCTCCGTTAAGCCTCTTGAAATATCTGACCTCCCTCACTGCTCCGAACCAACCCCTGGAGGTAGACGGAACACATACCCATGTTGAATGGGAAGCTTTATATCTCCTAGAAGTTGGGGTCCAATCTCCTTGAAGAGCTTCAATTCTGGCCCAGCTTTCAGCGTACCCAGATTGCTACCGTGAGACTGCAAGATGAACCTACATCCCGTGAGGAGACTACCGAAGGAAGCCATTGTCCTCGAACATGACAAGGCACAAGCCATCCTTACCAAGACCCAGAAAGGAGCCGGATATACTAACTCCAAAGTCTCAGCATTGAGCAAGAAGCATCCAACCTTCATTGCTCCTTCCTCCTGAGCCTTCCCCCTTTTGGGGAAAGCCCTAGACTGTGTCATGAGAGCAGTTGAAGAGGGAAAACACTGACCAATTCTAGAGAAATGCAAACCGTTATCTCTAGCTATGCCCACCTGCGAGGAGAAGTGAAAAGAGGTACATCTAACCTTCTCCGTCTCGAGGTTGGATCCGGAGATAGCAGGCCAGTAGTTAATGAGAACCTTCCAAAGTTGCCAAACCATCCTTTGAGAAGGGAACAGGACACGAAAGATAGTCGTGCCGCCTCCCTGTCTCATCAGAACTGCTTAGAAATGTGTGCAGGACTTTAATAACGCCCCAACCTTGCGATGGATTTGTAGGCTCTTCTCAGGTCAAAAAAGGACCAGCAGAGAGCATGTGTTTGCCGCAACAAAGATGAAACACGAAACAGAAAACTGATTTCATCATATATCTGGGGCGTAGACCCTTTTCCAGAGGAAGTGGTCCAAGAAGTCATTACCAAAGCCACCACGGAGAATAGGAACCTGCTCCAAAAGTGGGGCATGTCTTCAAAGAGGAAATCATCATTAGAACTGCACAATTTCCGACCGTGACCATCACCACGGTGCCTCAAATGGTAGTCCAGCCATAAACCACCTTCCAGATGGTCTCTCATTAGCTGGTAGCCAGTCACCTGTATTTAATCCAGGCTTTGAAAGGCACTCGACCACCTTTCGGCCCTACAAAGGTAAGGGCCCAAAAAGAGGATCCTCCGGAAATCCCCCAAGGGTGGAGGAGGACGTGGTCATGGAAACACGTCCTCAGGAACCTCTAAACAATGAGAGGTTCCAGGTAGGAGGTAGACTTTTCCACTTTCGGGATCATTGGACCTTCGGTCCCTGGGTCCACAGCCAAATTACGAATGGACTTGCTTGGAAATGGAACAAAAATCCACCTTTCCAAAATTCTTCCAACACTTCCCCCTCATTGGAAGAATATATCTCAGAACTCTTGAAAAAGAAGGTAATGAGGAAAGCGAAGTCCATCAAAATTTCAGGGAAGGCTGTTTTGTGTTCCCAAGAAAGACTCGGACAAACCCAGTCATTCTAGACTTGTCTCCACTCAACAAGTTCATCGAGAACAAGAAGTTCCGGATGCTTACAGTGCAACACATAAGGACCCTTCCACCAAAAAGGGGCGTATACAGTCTCAATAGACCTGGCAGATGCCTTCTAGCGCCTATCAGTCAGTCGCCCCTTCTCCTCTTATCTAGGATTCAGGCTACAGAAGACAAAATTTGTCTTCAGAGCCATGCCCTTTGGACTAAACATAGCACCAAAGGTATTCACAAAGCTAATGGACACAAGCGTCCAGCACCTACGCTCCGAAGGAGTACAGGTAGTAGCATAACTGGTTGATTGGCGGGCGCGGGCAGCATCCAAGGCTACTTGTCTGCAAGCGGCCAGAAAGGTGATCCAGTTCCTGGAACACCTGGGCCTCAAGATCAATCGCTAGAAGTCTTGCCTTTCTCCAGCTCACAAGTTTCAATGGTTAAGAATTCATGGGAACTTGCAGTCAGACCACCTCTCCATTCTCTTAAAGAAGAGGAGAG
The DNA here is from genome assembly GCF_036898095.1 of Palaemon carinicauda. Taxonomy (NCBI): domain Eukaryota; kingdom Metazoa; phylum Arthropoda; class Malacostraca; order Decapoda; family Palaemonidae; genus Palaemon; species Palaemon carinicauda. The sequence continues at coordinate 14,214,763 of NC_090758.1, forward strand.
AAAATGCGGCATCTGTCAAGAAACTAATCCAACACAAGAGGATTTCAAAATGCCAACAGGAAAGAGTACTGGGCTCACTCCGGTTCGCAGTAGTGACAGATCCGGTGCTAGAAGCACAGCCAAAGGATGCGCCAGGAGTCTGGAGAAGATACGCATCAAACGCTCGAAGAGATCAACAAGGTTGACACCAACCCGATTGCGCACGCTAATAAGGCTGTGGTCAACGAATAAGAGCCTAACCACCACAAACATCAGTGGCGATACACACGGAAGCCTCCCTGAAAGAATGGGGAGGCCATCCGCATGAAAGGAATGGGCAAGAAATTGATCATTCCAGTTCGAAAAACTTTCACATCAACATCTTGGAGGCTATGACAGTCCTCCTGACGTTGAGGAGACTATCCCCTCGCAGAACAGTCCACATCAGATTGGCTCTCAACAACGAGGTGATAGTAATATGTCTAATTGACAAGGCTCAAGTTCACCTCACATCAACCACGTGATGTTAGCCATCTTCCGCCTGGCAAGGAAGAGAAGGTGGCATTTATCAACAGTTCACCTTCAAGGGTTCCGCGATGTGACGGCGGATGCTCTATCCAGGAGAAAGCTGATAGAGACAGAATGGTCCCTAGACGCAGACTCATTCTTCTTTATCTTTTATAAAAGTCCCATAACTGCAGATCGACCTCTTCACAACAAGCGACAACAAGAAACTACTTCGTTATATAGCCCCTTCCGAGAACCTTAAGCAGAAGCAATAGACGTCATGTCTCTCGACTGGAATGGATGAAATCGAATTTATCTGTTTCCACCAACCAATTTCCTGCTAAAAGTCCTCGACAAGCTAGGATCCTGCAGAGGAACAGCTCCTGTAGTGGCCCCCCAAGTGGCCCAAAAATAATTGATTTCCTCTAGTTCTAGAACTGAAACTGTAGCTGTTTCCTCTGCCGTACCCAGTTTTATCCAAACTGGTGCAGAAGTCGGCTGTTACATTTCATACTCGAAAACCAACAACCTGCATATCATGATTTTTTTGCCCTAGCAGTGAACAAAAGTTTGGGATCTCGAAGAATGTGGCCAACTTCATTGTAAAGTACAAGTTAAGTCCAACCAGGAGACAATGTGGATTGTCTTGGAAGAAAGGGGTAACCCTCGTGAAAACAAGGGGACCAACACAAATTTCAACAGGTTTCTGTCTCTCTTTCTTCTTTTGCCTACAACGAGGCCTGACTTCTACTACGATAACCACGTGTAAGTCAGCCCTAACTAGACCTCTTCTATACGCCTTTTGAGACGGACCTCATAAGCGAAACCTTTTTCAAGGTACCAAAGCATGCACTAGACCCAAGCCGGCAACCCCTCCAAAGCCCATTACATGGGCATTGGTCAAAGTCTTGCACTATGCTTTGAACCTAAACAATGAGGATTGTACTCTAAAAAGAGCTAACACAGAAAGTCAATTTTCTGTTTGCAATAGCCTCAGGGGCTAGAGTTAGTGAAATATTGGCCCTATCAGGGATGTAGGCCATATTCAGTTCACAGAAGAGGGAGAACTGAATCCTTTCTCGCCAAAAACGAGCTCCCCACCAAAAGGTGGGGTCCTTGGAGAATCGGCCCACTGAAGGAAGATGTCTCCCTATGCCCATTAGGATGTCTTAAGGTCTATCTTCGTAGAACTTCAGACTTCAAGGAAGGACAGCTCTTCCGAGGCGAAACCTCAGGATCAAAATCTATCCCTAAATAACTGAGAGCAATGCTCACCTACTTATTCGCAGAGCGGATCCTGACAGCTCACCCGCAGTTCATGATCCTAAGAAAATTGCTTCTTCACGGAACTTCTTCCAACACTATACGAAGCAAGTACATAAAATAAGACATGTTGTGGTGGCGGCGGGTAGTATTAAAAAACCCGTCGTCTAAGCCTGCGACTAACAGTGAACTGCTTTGGGACTTTCCAGTGCATCGGGTGCATGGGTACATTTACCCTCGAGTGCAAATCACAACGATGAATAACACACTGTTCCATATAGGTGCATATCTGACCGATAACACCAGTGCCGACTGAACTTTGCCTCACGGTGTTCATGCATTTCCAAAATCTATACAAATCAGTCAGATTTGGTTTCACATCTCCATTGAGTGGCATCATTTCGATGAAATTACATATTTTTCCGACAGGAGAAAATATGGACCCTGATGTGTTTTTAATGCAGGATCAGATTCATACCTGATTGTAACTACAATTGATAATCTAGTTACTAAGTAAAATACTAAATGTATTTGCATCTTATTGCGGCTATCTCAGTTACAGATGAATAAAGTATACTAGAGTTTTGATTAAACCCTAGAAGGACCCAACTTGAAATCAGAGTACAGATTTCCAAGGGGATTAAAAAGGTAATCTCTAAGATTTACCGTCCGTCCCTATGGAGATACAAACTTTGAATCTTTATAGTCGAAGTTGACACTTTCCCTGCAGGGGGAAGGAAGCCCTAAGCTAGTTCTAAGCTTAGTGGATATGACAAATAACGGTAATGTCATATATAAAGGTCTAGGAGACCACGTAAGGAACTCATTCAAAGTAAAGGAACTTATACAAATCCACAGATATAGTACTTTCAAGTACTTCTCTAGTAAGCTTCCATCAGGACGACATGGCTGAGCCCAAAAAACGGATCTATTTTTGGGTGATATCCCCATGCCGTCCTGATGGACCCTTCCTTCTTTCAAAAAGGAGTATACAACTATGTAACGAAAGACCCCACCCGAAACTACTCTATCTGCGGCTATCCATGCTTAAATGCAACAAGGAATAGTTACGCCATAGTAGTACTGGGAGGGGATCCACCGAGTAACCTTGATAACGGCTCCCCTTCATTTCGCCACTCTTCCCCTTCAAAGCGTAAAATCTATTCGGGGTGAAGATTGCCATGTGTCGTATCAAGAAATACGTCCCCTGATATTATGGGATATCCTTAAAAGTTATATTAAGGATACTCGCACCAGGAGTTAGAATTCTGGAAACCTGTGGTTAATTCTCTGGGAGTATCACTGTAGCCAAATATCCCTTAGAAAGCTGCCTAAAGGAACCTTCCATCAGGACGACATGGCCATATCACCCAAAAATAGATTTTTCGCCTTGCTCAAAATCCGTTTATTGATCTCTAAATGGCCACAAGCAGAAAGGTACCTGAACCTCATGCCGTTGCTGTGCAAGCTGCCCCAGGATCTCTCCCCCCACAACTGGCCCAATTTGCTTTGCCAACCACACTTGTGGAGACACCACAGCTCAGTGACATCCCTGTCACTTCACGGGTGTTGGTCATCCAGCGTCTCCTCTGAATGAGAGACTTTCAGGAACTGGGAAAAAGAGGTGTGGATGTCTCCACAAATTCTCGGCATCACTCTACCAGGCTAAGTAGCACATCTACAGATGTTACCGTACCAAGATCATATCTCCTGTCAGATCCTCTTTGCAAAGAATCGCAGACTTTATTTTCTACCTTCAGCCTTTAGAGGGAAGCACCTTGATCTCTTCTTCAGGGGGAACTCTCAGTGGTAATGAGTTTTGAATAGTTCTGCCCTCCAAGTAATTTCAGTAGGGATATCATCAAAGTCCTCAGTTCATTGAAGAACCCTTTTGAGGCAGGCCTCATTAATTTTCAACAGCTGATTTTCCAGCTTTGCTGAAAATATAATCTTATTACCTGATTCAGGTTTGTATAGTTAGGAAAAATAAGAATTACTTTAAAAATCTGTGATGTTTTAGTTCAATCAAAGTGGCTATTTGTATATATTACATTATGTAACTCTTGCTAAAAACATTAACCTTCATTAAGTTGCACAAAAACATTTTGAGTTTTCATGCTACTCAGTAATTGCTGATATATACTACATGAAATTAGCTGGACATACAAATTTTCTATTAGGTTTTTCTCAACCACTCGAAAATACTTTATACTTTCCTGTTTTTCAATAATATAACAAAGTCATGTAGGACTTGAATGTTTTCATTAATAAACTTAGATACTGTAGGAAAGAAAGATGTTGACGTTTTTAATAACGCTTCTCTTTTATTGCAGATAAACATCTTTCGGCATTTGGTTCAATGAGGATCTTTCGCTAAAAGACGAGAAGTCTCCCAGGCACGGAACGCTACCTGAATTCACTCGGAGGGAAGGCAACGGTGGAGTTGTACTCCACTGATTGGTCAGAGGAGGAAACCTCTGGACCTGCAGAGCCCCTGAGTCGACTTGACCAACCCATTAAGGTGCGTTTAGATTGGAGATTAAACTCTCCCGAGAGACGGCTACTCTCGCGCGATTTTCTCTACAGCTGTTCACACTACCAGCAAGTTTTTCTCTCTGAGAGCTGTGAGTGAGTGTCGCGAGAGAAAGTGTCCGAAAGTCGGGTAAGATTTCTCGCGCATCTATTTACACTGGAGCCAGTGCCAGTAGATAACTAGCGAGGGTTGAGAGAACATGTCTCGAAAGTGCCGTGTCGCTGCTGCATTAATAATTATGAACGAAGTGAAAAAGAAAAGGAAAAGAAGTATGTGGGTCCGAAAATGGATAAGCAGAAGGGGAGAAGATGGAGCACATGCAAAATTATTAAGAGAATTGTTTGAGGAAGATACATAAAGCTATAAAAACTTCGTATGTATGAGCCCTGAAGATTTTCACTACTTGTTGGAAATGTGTCCCCGAAAATTCGCAAGAGAGATACTCAGTTAAGAAAAGCAATAACCCCGTCAGAAAGATTAGCAGTCACTCTTAGATTTTTGGTCTCGGGTAAGAATTTATCCTTTATATACTTTTACATACTATTATATACATAACCTGTATATACACGTGACTTTTGTGTGGATGACCGAAGTGTTATCGCTATATATAGAGCTTAGACAGGAGTTGCGTTGGAAAACCAACACCGCCGTAAATGAAACATTCACCAACTTTATAAATGGTTTTTTTTTCTAAATCAAACCTTTTATTTCAGGAGACAGTTATCACTCATTGATGCATCTCTTTCGCATACCTGTGCCTACCATTTCAGTTATTGTCCCCAAAGTGTGTGAGGCACTGTATACATCCCTGCAAGACTTTCTCAAGGTAAGAAAAAAACGTTTTGAGTTAGAATTTAATGTGCTTAAATTGTTATAATGAATATAATGCATTTCAGCTGGGCTACAAATAAAATTGTATAAGAAATTATACTGCAAAACTTGAATCAAACATCGAAATGATATAAAACACGCAGAGCCTCTTTGCACTGCCTAAATGCAGAAGGGGTGGGATTGCTCTCCAGCAATGGAGGAAGGGTAGTATTGCTCTCCACAAATGGAGGAGGGGTTGGATTGCTCTCCAGCAATGGAGGAAGGGTTGGATTGCTCTCCAGCAATGGAGGAGGGGTTGGATTGCTCTCCAGCAATGGAGGAAGGGTAGTATTGCTCTCCACAAATGGAGGAGGGGTTGGATTGCTCTCCAGCAATGGAGGAAGGGTAGTATTGCTCTCCACAAATGGAGGAGGGGTTGGATTGCTCTCCAACAATGGAGGAAGGGTAGGATTTTATCTTCAACAATGGAGGAGGGGTTGGATTGCTCTCCAGCAATGGAGGAGGGGTAGTATTGCTCTCCACAAATGGAGGGGGGGTAGGATTGCTCTCCACAAATGGAGGGGGGGTAGGATTGCTCTCCAGCAATGGAGGAGGGGTAGTATTGCTCTCCACAAATGGAGGAGGGGTAGGATTGCTCTCCACAAATGGAGGAGGGGTAGGATTGCTCTCCAACAATGGAGGAGGGGTAGGATTGCTCTCCAACAATGGAGGAAGGGTAGTATTGCTCTCCACAAATGGAGGAGGGGTAGGAGTAGCAGAATAGGAAGAAATAGAGGATGAATATTGCACATCTTCAAATTCTCCTATTTCAACGATAGCTTTCACGATGGTTCTTTTCAAAGCGTTTTCTATTAGCCTCGGAGCGTAGTTGCCTCAATTCTGAGGCAACATAATCTCCGAATGTTGATAAATCATCACTTGGCGTAACGATTATAGCCACTGCCTTAGCTATTGTTTCCCCATATGCCGAAGTTTCGTTTTTCCATTTTCTTAGTAGCAGGTTTCTGTTTGGGGGTTCCTGTTTCCAAATTAATACTTCCAGATTACTCTGGTTGATTCCAGTTTCCTTTGGTGTACTCCCTCTAATTTGGAGCTAGGCATTTCCTGAATTCAAAAACACAGAATAACACAGAGCTACGAAAAACACGTCCGAACGTTCACGAGGTGCTAACAAGGAATGATGGGAGAAGGATAGGTGGTGGTGGTGGTGGGGGGGGGGGGGGGGCAGTAGCTGTAGAGAACAACACCTCGTAGTAACGGGGAATGTTGAGGAGGGAGAAGTCTAATTGGAAAGGGACCTCTGGTAGTGGTTTCACTCGCCACAGTTTTTATACCGACACCCTATAAGGGTAAACAAGCTGGGTATATTCCTGGCATTCCATGCAACTTTTTTCTCTGGTATATTTAGCAGTATTTATACCTTAGGAATGGTTCTATAAGGAGCATTTCACGGAGCAACACAGGTTGAGCCCAGAAAAAGTGTTTTTATATAACATTGTGTAAACACAAAGAAAATGCTGGAGTGAGCAGTAAGTGAGGGAGGGTAGGTTAGGATAAGAAAGCATAACATATAAATACATAGTAACGATTGCATGTGCCTGTTAAATTAAAATATTTGAATTAAATATTTAAATTTTAATCATTTATTTAAATCAAATATATTTAATAATTTTTTTTCAAATAATAATTACACAAATAATGTAGTGCTCATTAAAAATAACAGGTATTGAGGTGTGTGTATGTACGTAGTATCTTTTTTTTTCCACACTAATTATTTATGGGTGACAGACAGACAGGCGGACAGACACCGTGATTATTATAATATAGATTAGCTATTGCTATATAGAGAGGAGTGTTCCTCAAAACATGCAGCTCCAAAATTTATGACAATTTATTGAACTAATTATATGTCTTTTACAGGTTCCCAATTCAAACGAAGAATGGAACAAAGTTGCAGATGAATTTCAAGAAAAATGGCAATTCCCAAATTGCATGGGAGCAATAGACGGGAAGCATATTGTATTGAAACAGCCTCAAAACAGCGGAAGTCTCTACTTCGACTACAAGGGAACAAATAGCATTGTCCTGATGGTATTAGTAGATGCCAATTATAAATTTTTGTACGTTGATGTCGGGTGCAATGGACGCATATCAGATGGAGGAGTATTTGCCAATTGTTCATTGTCACAAGCTTTAGAAAACAATATCTTAAACGTACCAAACGTACGTCCTCTGGATGACACCCAAAGCAACATGACAAATACCGTTTGACGCATTTCCATTAAAAAGGTATTTGATGAAACCTTTTCCTTTCTCCAATCAGCCTGCACCGAATCGTATTTTCAACTACAGGTTGTCGATGGCGAGCCGTGTTATGGAAAATGCTTTCGGCTTGATATCGGCCCGATTTCGCATCTTAAGACGGCCGATGGAAGTGGCCCCGAAGCGAGCCAAGACAATTGTATTATGTATATGCGCCTTACATAATTTTCTGTTATCCAGAAAGAAATCGGCTTGTATTTATGCTCCTGGAAATCTAGAGGATGAAAATGGTTAAATGTTAAGAGAAGATTTGCCACTAGGAACTTTTCATTCTTTGGAACATCAAGGGGCGAGAAATGCGTCTGCAGAGGCTACAGAAATTCGAGAATCTTCCAAGAAGTATTTTATGTCAACAAATGGCGAAGTTCCCTGGCAATATAAATATATTTAAATTTATCATTAAAAACCAGAAGGACAAATATCCATACATTATGAACATACAATAATACTGTGGTAAGTTACAATGTTTGTCTGTTTGCTTGGTTTGATTGTGCAGAATTTAAAACAATGATTAGAAATGCTACTTTTACTTACCAAATTTGCGCTGGTCTCGTCTTGAGGTGCGCTGTAACCGACCATGAACTGCAGAGCATCGTAAAACTCCCAGTTGCTTTTAAAGCACACTTCTTCAGCTCCACTCCCACTTTTTTTCTTCAATTTTCTAGCTTCAGCGCACATTTAACTCCGAAGATTGTGCCATTTCCTTGTAATTTCCTTTTCGCTAATTCCCAAGTTCTCAGCTATTTCTTTAATTTTACTAATTTTCAGCTCTTTGTTTCTGTACTCTGGCAAAGTCACATTCCACAGCTCAGGAAATTTCTCGTATTGCTGAATTAATGCAATTGTTTGGTCTTTATTCCAATTTTTGGCACTCGTGTTCTCTCGCAAGAGTAACGAAAACTTTCACAGATCTAAATATTCACTGAATTGAGTGGAGAGCTACAACCTAGCTCTACGAGAGTGCTGTCTAGAGTGTTTAGACTCTAGCGTGCGCGAGAGAAGAGAAACACTCGTGAGAGTAGAGAGAAAATCTCGGAGAGTACTCTACAGCCCGTTTACTTTCCATAGAGCAGCTGTCTGAGAGCAACTCGCGGAAAAAACTCTCCAATCTAAACGCACCTTTAGACATTGCAAAATGTAGAGGAAAAGATAAAATATAAGAACAAGTGTACAGTAGGTGGTGATTTATTTTAACACAATCTGAACGAGTTATTCCTATGCTGATACAAACTTCTGAGTCATTTATATGTGGTTAATTCTAGTTTTGTTTTTTACGGCTAGACAATAAAAAAAGAAATCGATAGATTGTTATGATGCATTGCTGGGCAACTGCCGCGTATGACGCGTTACGCTTGTATCAAGCAATTGAAACGCTTCTGGCCGGGAAGGTGTTCAGACATGCCTTCCTTTTCTTCTGCGATCAGACAACTGCATCGCTTACTTGATACCCTTATAGTGCTTCGTGCTTGTATCTTTGACATTCATTGTCCCTTGCATGCTTTCATTATTTGTTAGTTACGAGTGTATGCCTTTCGACATTTTGTCGAATTCCATGCGTTCTTGCCCTTGCCAAGATGGTTGCCCCTGTGGTATATATATGAGCCAAGTAGAAGTGGATCTTAACCCGGTTTGGTTGTTGTGTAGAGGTAAAAGATGGTCAGTGGAATCTCCATGTGAGTAATGTAGCGAATGGTCATCCTCCCAGTAGGCAAGATATTGTTCTCCCCATAAGAAACGATCTAAATGAGATTGTTTCCCTCCTTTGCCTGCTGTTAACCCTTTTACCCCCAGGCTCTTTGGAAATTTCCAACCCTTAACCCCCAAGGGGTTATTTTTTTCCCAGCACATTTTGCAGTATATTTATTTTAAATTGCTCTAACAGCCTTAATTTTTGTCATAGAGAGGTCAGGTTGGTCTCATTCTCTTGGAAAATGCCTGAATATTTTCAAAAAATTATCAAAAATATGAAAAAAAAAATTTTTATAGCATTTTTTTGCAAGGACGTACCAGTATGTCCATGGGGGTAAAGGGATGGTTTTTGTGAAACGTACCAGTACGTCCTTTGGGGGTAAAAGGGTCAAGAAGAAACATAAGTTAGTTTCGACGGTGACATTGTCTCCCCTCTTATTTGTGTGAGGAGCCCTCTGAGGCTTCAGTTACGTAGGACGACTACAGTAAGCATTATTTTCACTATGGTGATGATCAGGTACACTTTAGGATGTCTTGCTTAGTATATCAGTTCCATTTCTGGTTTTTATCAGTACTGTATTGGCTTGGTTGACCTTGTCCAAGATAGGGATATGGATCAGGTTCTGGTTCAAACGTCCCAGATGTTACTCTCGAATTAACTTGGTTTCTGACATACGTTCATCCCTCCTGGTCTTGCATGAGATATTATTTTTTCCTCTGGTCGCTTTACGATTCTGCCTGCTTTCCAAGATCTCTCAGTATTTCTATTCTTTCAGGACACACAGTGATTAATGCAATGTTCTGGGGTAGTTCTCTAGCTCCCATATGTATGACTTCTCCATCAACTTTCACTGCATCTTAGGGTCCCTGATCTCCTCTTTCACAGGTAGTCGAGTCACAATTTTCCTGCCAATTTTCCTCAGTTCGAGTAGTGCAAGATACATGTTCGAACCTTCTTTTGAATGCATCTTTGGCCATTTCATTGCTTTGCTGGTGATAAGGCGATGACATTTTGTGGTCAATGTTCTATTCTTTGATGAAGTTCCAGAATTTGGAATCTGTGAATAATTGTCACTGACCAAAATCTTGGGTCTTCCACATCTAGCACACGTCTTCTCAATTCCATGATTAATAATATCATCTAATGTTGACATTTCATAGAAAAACTAAGGAGTAATGATTGGTAGAAACTGAAAACTGCATCAGAAAGATTGATAAATTTTCTACATATCTACACGACTGACGGCACACCAAAATCTTTTATGTCCTAATTTTACCTGTTCCTTTCTTGATGTTCAAATTCTCTCAACTTTAATTTATAGGGTTACTGCAAGGTTCAATTTTGGCCGTGAAGGGCTTCACAGGCATCAGTGCTTGGATATATGGCCCTAATTCATATATCCGATCCTTAGTCTTATAGCATCTTGCTTTTCCAACTAGGGTTATAGCGTAGCTTCCTCCGGTGCCTTAGATGACCGCGGAGGTAGCAGCAGTAGGGGACTCAGCAGTATGAAGCTTCATCTGTGGTGGAAAATGTGGGAGGTTGGGCTGTGGCACCCTAGCAGTACCAGCTGAACTCGGCTGAGTCCCTGGTTAGGCTGAAGGAACGTAGAGAGTAGAGGTCCCCTTTTTTGTTTTGTTTCTTGTTGATGTCGGCTACCCCCCAAAATTGGGGGAAGTGCCTTGGTATATGGATGGATAAAAGCCGTACAAGAGGAAGGCCAAGGTTTGGGTGGATGGATGGAGTGAAGGAAGCTCTGGGTGATAAGAGGATAGATGTGAGAGAGGCAAGAGAGCGTGCTAGAAATAGAAATGAATGGCGAGCGATTGTGACGCAGTTCCGGTAGGCCCTGCTGCTTCCTCCAGTGCCTTAGATGCCCACGGAGGTAGCAGCAGTAGGGGATTCAGCATTATGAAGCTTCATCTGTGGTGGATAACGGTGGGCTGTGGCACCCTAGCAGTACCAGCCGAACTCGGTTGAGTCCCTTGTCAGGCTGGGAGGAACGTAGAGAGGAAAGGTCCCCTTTTTTGTTTCATTTGTTTGATGTCGGCTACCCCCCAAAATTGGGGGAAGTGCCTTGATATATGTATGTATGTATAAAAGCCGTCCAACGATTGTAAAATTTTGAGTAAATCTTAAAACAACATTAGGTACCTTGAGATGCAATATATATTATAAATGTTTATTAAAACTTCCATTTATAATTTTGAGCCAACAGATTGCAATATATATATTTATATTTATAAAATTATATACAAGCACTTGTTAAACATTTATATTTTGCATTTTGGAAATTGTGGTCTTTTATAAAAAATATGGAATATGTAGTCACGAGATAATGAGATACAACTTAAATGACGAGTCACAAATTCTCTGATCAAATAAAGGACAACATTGTTTTTGCCACTTTCAAATATGGTTTCTAAAGGCCTGTTATTTCTGACATCATATATATTATGAAAAACTGAAACCCCGTTTTTTTTTTAATGCAACATTGCTTGAAATTGCAAGTTACCAAAGAAAGTAAGTTTGAACTCAAATACAAATTGAATAAAACTGACAATGGCGGTGTTAGAATACTGAAATATACAAAGAGCAGTTATATTGTCCTTTTCAATTCTTAACGTAAACTCACTCGATTTTTCTTAAACCATTATCACAGACACTTTTTTTTTTTAACTAACACACAACCATAAAAATGTTTTCAATTACCCAAAAATTTTGGAATCTTCAACATGGTTTTTCATAATTGTACAAATGTATTCAGGCAATGTCAACCAGCTGTCTTTGGTATTTATTTCAAAACAAACGAACAAAATATTAACCATAAACATACAAACCCCTAGATATGCAATAGTATTAGTCAACAGATTATCAAGAAAATATAATAATTTGAATCATAGATTCTTCACTAACCAAGATATTGCTCGTTTGCGACGTCGTCGTCATAACTCAAAAACAGCTATTTTTCAGGAGAGCCATTTTAATCAATTAAAACACTCTCATATTAATGTATGTCGTTAGGACATTTAGCGTCTCTAGCGATCAATTTTTTTGCTACAATTATGACACTTTTGTCAAAAAAATTAGCATTTGAAGATGAATATGTCTATATGGATAACTCAAAAATAAATATTTTTGAGTTATGACGTCGTTGTCGCAAGCGAGCGATATATCTTAAAATAAACACTAATGGTTATAGTAATAGGAAAATATAAGTAGTATATAATAATTCAAGACCTGTAAGAGACAAAAGGAAAATCAGAATAGAAATTGAAAACATCATGTCTTCGTTAATAAATTTATAGTTCCATAATTTTTCACATTCCCTTTTGCACCAAATGGTTTTGAACACAATCTTTAAAGTTCTAAGTATAACTGTTACTATTCATCAAACAAATGTCATAATGAAGATTATGCAATCGCTAAGTCTTCGGGCCTTACATCATGTCGTTTCAATCTGTAATCTGTTGAAAACTTGGACCCAAAGAAAGTAGGAAATATCTGAGAACTGATAAATTATTAATTCACACAATTTTATCAGGCCTTCTTGCAACTAAAGTAATTTCATGGACATTGTTAATATTTTTCAGTAATTAACTTCAAAATATAAACCATGTGTCGACTCCTTTTCTTGCTCGACTCCGAAAGTCGCTAAAGTTAAGGAGAGCGATAAAGTTACGATGTAATGATAATAACCCGTGTCTTAATACAACATTTACCCCAAAAATCATGACAATGAAATACTGTACCCAATTGTAATGCAATTTGTGCAGGTTTTAAAATCAATAATAGTCAAAAGCTGTTTTATAAGGAAGACGTGTCTATAAATTACAGTAGTCTATTCATGACGAAACACTGTAGTTTGTTTTCTCCATTATTTTTTACATCGCTAATTTAGAGACAAAAAAAGGAAGCAAATTCATTTCTAATACCATCCCGTATTTCACTAGTACTGTAAATTCTCACTATTGTACACTTATTCGTAACTAATAATTAACATCACTGCCTCCTAGATTTCTTTTTACAAGTTGTGTTACTGTACTAAGATTCATAAGGTTTACCAGACACTGTCTATATTATTTACGCTATCTCAAATATACAGTTGTCATATTTACGAGGGGCTAAACTTAGACGGCATGATTATCCAAACTTCACAGAACACGACATTCATGCCATCACAATAGCAGCTTAAGTCATACTGATGGATTTGTTAAAAGCCACAAGAGGAACCAAAAACAACCAAAATAAAAATATGACAACAGATGCCACATTAAAAATATGATTAAAAATTTAAAATGTGGCGAATATTGCAATAAATATAAAATTAACTTATATTAACTGAACTGCTGAAACTAAAGAAATGTAGTGAACTCAAATTGGTATAAGGGGACTTAAATCCTACAATGAAGATGCTAAGTTTAATAGAACTAATCAAAGATTGAATATCAGTTGGTTAACTATTTGATATATTGAAGAGACAAAATGCCCACATCTGGACACAAAACTACTCCTCAAAAGCCTTTCACTTGAGTAAAAGAAACATAATCCGCTCACGAAATCAACCTGTCAATGCAATGAAAACCTCTATAAACTACAACCTGAAAGAATATACTGTACGCTAATGACTCGCTACGTGGAGAGAAAAACGTACAAAATGAGATTGCATCTTACGTTGACAGTTCCAAGATTATGCGTTAACCCTTACACGGTATCTCGAGTATCTTTCGACAAGACGAAACAGAAAAAATGTTATAACCGCAGAAGGGTTCTTCAAAGATTATCTTCTCTTCACATTCTTCGAGCGCAACCATTCAAAAACTCTTGGAATCGATGCGGCTTTGGTTTTCATAGAGGCTTAAGATTGATTGCAACCAGGCTATCCATACTTTTCAAACTAACCAAAAAGTGGCGCCTGCGTTCTAATATACGTTTTGGCACTTCTTCAAAAGACAAAATGTTAAGACTCTTGTCTTGGCAAGTAGCATGAGAATTAGTGTGTCATAGACTTCTAATCAAGGATAACAAGTGAAGTCACCTTTAGACTTTTCATGTAAGAGCGGATCATTGAAGCTAGTCATAGCTGGTAGTTCATCACGCTGCTCTTCACCTATCAGACGTTGTAATCCAAAAGCATTTGCTAATCCAACAAGACAGAAACTATAGTGAACATTTACCATTTCTTATTCGGGGAACAAAGTGATCTTGATGGAAAGGTGGATTTACTCCGCTTGGTAAAATGTACGCGACAATTTTCGGAGTTTGAAAGCAACAACCGATCGAGGCTCCCGACGCATCCACACGCTGTGAATGACCACTAACCTATAATTAACTACTGTTCTCGAGTAAAGGACTGCAACGGTAACTAATGGCTATACAGGATGATATTCCTGGAATACTCCATCGCCATACTAAAATAAAAAACAATGCGAAATAATGGTCTAAACAATCATTTTCAGTAGTGCGAGAATAAAGCAACATTTTATTAAGAAAAGAAAATAGCAAAATAACTACATTAATAAAAGTCCTTCTGTACTTAAAAAAAATTTTGGTGCCTAAAACTGGTCAACTGAATAAGGGAGACAATCTTGATAAATATAGTTCTCCTTTATATAAGACAAATTAGTGCCACTTACGCTAAAAACAAAGATCATCTACCTTACTTTGGGTGAATAATCATTAGTTAAGAACGTGAAAATGCAGACACAACTTAAAAAGCAAATCACAAGAGCAGTTTCCAATATAAACGCTAACTACGGTATTCATTTCCGCTCGAGATGAAATGCAGACTTTCGTTAATAAATGCCTCAGCTGTGTCTACTTGGCCTTCATGAATACATTATAGATGAACTTGAATAAAACTTTGAACCAAACTTCTAAAAATTCCTCAAATTTGAAGAAACAAGTTTCATGAAACAAAAACTTCACAGAGGAAAAGCTTTCCAATTGGATGCCGACATACAGCGGCTTTTCCGTTTAATGCCGCACATTCGCCGCCTTATGAGATCACAAGGGAAGACCAGGCTGGTTGCTAGAACGTTCACAAATCAGGCTTCACGCAGTCTTCAGTCACCTGTTGTCACGAGAGAAAAATATGAAAGGTTACAAAATGCAGTTGGCACAAAAACGACACATTTTATTCATTTTTTTTTTTTTCCTAACTATAAAAACCCTAGTCCTTTTAAATAGGAAACTCAGCATTTACAGTTTTCAAAGACCACTCATGAATGGCAGAGGCATGGGACTGAGAATGCACTAGCTAGCAGAATGCTGTAGAGATTGGCCATATATACATATGATCAGCACCTAAGCCCCGCTCCAGTCATGGTACAGACGCTATGGCACTACCCAAGACTACGGAACAATGGTTGGATTTTGGAGTGCCCTCCTCCTAGAAAAGCTGCTTACCACAGCTAGAGTGTCTCTTCTACCTTTATCAAGAGGAAAGTAGCCACTGAACAATTATAGTGTGGTAGTTATCTTGAGTGAAGAAGAATTGTTAAGTAATCTCAAGTGTTGTCAGGTGTATAAGGACAGAGGAGAATGTGTAAAGAATACGCCAGACTTTTTGGTGTATGTTTAGGCAAAGAAAGAATGAGCCGTAAGCAGAGAGAAGGATCCAATGTACTACTATCTGGCCAATCAAAAGACACAATAGCACTAGCTGTAGTACCTCAACGGGTGGTTGGTGCCCTCGCCAACCTTCTACCGCAAGTCAAACGTTGTCGTCGGTAATCTGCACAGCAACAGAAGAGCTTCCAGCCCCTGCTGGGATGTGGCGATCACTGGGGGAACTAGTATTTGTTCCGGCATTATATACAAAACTTTCGCTCTTTACATACGAAATAATACTCCTGTATAAAAGAGCTTCATGTTTGTAGTTGAGAAAAATACAAATTTCAAATTGGTCATATAACACCAAAGCCCGAAAAACTAGCCGACACAACTCCTGCCACAAACTACCCGGGGATCGAGCTAGTAGCATACGTCTAAGCCTCAGCAATGATAGAAGCAGCTATACTGTTAAACATTATTGGCATAGGGCTGCCATTGAACAAGAAGTCACAACCTGCACATGTGGATGACTTCAAACAATATATTTCCCACTACAATAAGTGCAAAGTCCATCCCACCCTTTCTCCCGCATTTACAAAATTAAACATCCATAGACAGGAACATGAATTAAAACAATCATCCACTTTTTGAAAGGTAGAAGAAAAAGAATATAAACCTTTGGTAAGGTTGCAACGGTACGTCCGTATTCGTTGTGGCGAAATATACGTGCACATCTCGTTAACCGATTCATCGACAGTTCCAACTTGCACTAGACATTCCCTATTCTAAAGGAGGAAAGGTTTGCATATGGGTAATATCCAATAACAATATACATTGTTAAAATGCAGGTACATGAGAGCCACATACATACTATACAGTACATCCTTTGAGATAGTCAAGAAAAATTTCTACCTGATAAAATATAAAAGAAATGAGCACCCTTGATTAACAACAAAATTTTGAACATGTATGATCTCCAAATAACAAGATTCATGACTCAAGAGTACGGTTGGAAGATTCTACTCTACTGTCTTACAGAGGAACTGGTAGAGATGTGATGTTCAGGATCTGGGAAAAGAATGAAAGAATGGGATTGCACATGTGAAGAACAGGGATAGGAAACAGTAGGTTAGGAAGGTGAGATGTAGAAGCAGCAAGATGGACAATGACCTGCAGGAAGGTCGAGGAAATCCTAGAAGAAAAGGATAGACAAATAACTAGAACCAGTGTGAAGTCTGCGGGACAAATGGATTGTCGAGGACTCGATTCACGTCAATCCCAAAAAGGGAAACGCCCACACCATAATAGTTTAAGCTGACGATCATGAGTCAATCCTATTAAAATGGTTTCTTATTATAATAATTCCTTCATAAACTTCCCTCTAAGTGCTATGTGCATTTTATATCCTCAAGGAAATCTAAAGACTTTTGTTTGGAAAAACTGGCCCATGAATAAGAGATGAAATATGACAAATTTGAAGATAATTTGTATTTTTCCTAACCATACAAACCTTAGCTATTTACATTGGGTTTACCTTTTAGCGCAGCTGAAATGGCGAGCCATTAGAATTTAACGAGGGTGTATTACCCCCGCGCTAGTTAGCGGGGGGGTAGGGGAGTGGTAGCTAGCTACCCCTCCCCCCCTCACACACAGATGAATGCTCACTTTCACTTAGAGGTAGGACTTGTCTTGGGGGACAGGGCTGGCGGGCAAATGTGTGTAAATAGCTAAGGTTTGTATGGTTAGGAAAAATACAAATTATCTTCGAATTTGTCATTTGTTCCGTAACCGAAATACAAACCACGCTATTTACATTGGGTGACTTACCCATTAGGTAGGGTGGAAAGTCCCCAGCCATACTGGCTTTGGCTTTACCCGGGGACTCAGAATCCGAGTGAGTCGCACTCGAGAAAAGGAGTCCCTGCACCTCACAAGTTCCTTCCTCTGCAAGGAACCGTGTGGCCTACATAAGCTTGTGTGTGAAGGAAGAAGTGTGACCCGTCCTAGGCAGTTGACCTGGAGTTCCAGAAGGAACTCTGGGTTAGGACGTTCCCAATACCACCTCGTCAGGGTATGGGGGACGCGACAGTATTGACTCAATACTCAGAACACAAGGAAGCATGGTTTACCTGCAGAGGTTCGAGGTCAGCTACGCAGAGACCCGGATGCTGCTTCCCCATAGAGGGGATGATGAAGAAAGAAATAAGGGCCAGACATACTACTTTCGATCATGCAGACTAAAACCTGATAACAATGCCCTCAACCTTCTGCTACCTGTCCAAAAAGGAGCCTGAGGTTAGACCAGCTGTTGTGTAGCCACCACAGAGCGATAGAAAACGTATCGAGACTCCTGTGGGTCACGCCCTG
Source organism: Palaemon carinicauda (assembly GCF_036898095.1). Lineage (NCBI taxonomy): Eukaryota > Metazoa > Arthropoda > Malacostraca > Decapoda > Palaemonidae > Palaemon > Palaemon carinicauda. The sequence continues at coordinate 14,232,810 of NC_090758.1, forward strand.
CAGGAAGCGGGCTGCGAAGGTCATTAGACGCTTCCAGACTCCAGCTTGTAGCACCTGCGTCACAGAGTAGTATTACTCGAAGGCGAGGGACGTTGCGATGTATCCAACATCGTACTGTAGGGCGACGTGACGGGGGAGGGTCTGGAGACAGGTCGAGATGAATGTCCTTGAGTCCGGGCTGAAGAGGTATACTGGTGAATCTCCCCCGTGTCCTCCTTGTGCTCCCAAATTGGCTGCAACTGAGGACAAACTGCAGCTGTTCCCAAAGCTAACCTCTCGATTCCTTTACTGGCAAGAAAGAGAAGGTCTTGGGACATCAGATACAGAATGAAGACTCGAAATCTTGAAGGAATTGGACCGAAGGGCCGGGACCCCCAGGTTCTGAGTCTAGCCAACACCTCAGGAGCGAACCTGAATGTTGCCTTCCCCTCTTCCTTAGCAAGGGCGGAGTTGTACGAGACCAAGAAGATTGCTTACACACTGGCCGTGGCCAGAGTGAGCAGGAGACCCAAGGCGGAATACAATCCGAGTCCTGTCGTAAAGGGTCTTGAGAAGATCTCTTAAAGGACTAAAAGTCCGAGCCATGCTCCAAGTTGGAGGTCTTCCTCCGACTAGGGCAGGGACGATCGTAGCTTCGCATGAGCGAGGAAAGATCCAGCGGGCAGGAAAAAGTTATTCCTTTAAGCCTGAAGGTCAGGGAAAGGCTGAGCGACAGGCTTCATTGCCGAGAGCGGAAAGGAGTTTCCTCCCGCCGAAAGGCAATAAGACAGTTATTGCTGGAGCAGAGGCCTCAAGGGAAGAGGTATATCTCCCACGGCACCAACCACCGAAGACACTTCACTTTGCCTGGAAGACCCCTGCGGATGACTATCGCAGATGACGCGACCTCCGTACCGCGACTGTAGCGGGTTTTCTCTTCTTGAGGAGGAGGCGTAGTGTCTCCAGGCATGAAGCCGAAGCGACGCCCCGGTTCGGGAGAGATGTCGCCGTGTGGTTGTTTGAGTAGTCTGCGCCGTGGGAGAAGCTCTCCCGGGAGTTCCGTCAGGGGAAGCAGAGGTCCAGAAACCGTTCTGCGCATAGTCCCAGTGGAGCTCTCCCATTGAAAGGTTGATAGACAACCTGGTCTTGTTGAGACCCATTGTCCACAGACAAAAAGGAGGGAAGACGCAGGCGTCGAAGTTGTCCCACCATCACCGGAATGCATCTTGCCAGAGTCTCGGGGTCTGAGACTGGGGGGAAGAACAGCGGAAGCTTGAGGTTCCAAGCTGTCGCGATCAGGTCCCCCAGACCAGGACTTGCTTGTTACTCAAGGTCAAAGACCCCCAGGTACACTCTCTCTACGAGGCTCTGCTCGGATAGTCTGAGAGAACATTCCTCTGCCTGGAATGAGAGAGCCGATGGTGGTATTGAGAGAATCTCCATCATCCCGGTATCTCTACTGCAAGATGTGAAGGTGTGAAAATGCGTCCCCTGCTGGTTAGAACACGCCAGAATCATGAAGTCGACGCGCACGGGGCGACTCGGCAGGAGCTGTAGGATCTGTAGAGGGGCCAGACTACGGCCCCTAAGCCTGCCTGAATGATGGAGAGGTATCCTTCAGGTCTTGACCATAAGCCTGGACCGGAACATGCCCCCCCCCCCCCCTTTCCTTTGACGAGTCCGAGAACAGCATCAAGAATGTGGGGAAAGGACGAGAATATCCACTCCCATCAAGAGGTTCCATAGGTCAACACCCATTGCAGGTCTAATAGTTCCGCTGGTCCCATAGGGGCCAGGAAGTCCGGTTAAACGTTGCCTGAAACCACCGGAACTTGGACCGCCCCACATGGAACTTATCCTGAGGCGACCGTTTGGACTATAGACGGGTCAATGAGGAAAGGAGAACTAGGAAACGTTCCAAGGTAGGGCTGAAAGCTCTGCTTGACTGAGAACAGGTACTGCGACTCTCCTCAGTCTTGCCATAGTCAACTGAAAGGAAGGCTCGAAGGATGTGGCAACAGAATCTGGCGTCCCCAGGTGGTCACCCATCCAAGTACCGACCAGAACCGACGTTGCTTAACCTCTCTGGACGGACGAGAAGCGGGGTTTCCTACGTGGTAAGGCCGTTGACTCAATATCATGGCCAGATACTCCAGATGTTGAGGCAGAGGAAGAGAAGGCTCCAAGCAAAATACCATGAACCCACACTCATGGTAAGCATCCGGAAGCTTGTCCCGGCGCTGAAGAAGGTCGAACCCGAGCCTACCGGAGTTGACCAGCCCTCCAAAAGGCAGAGGAGGCGGAAGCCTGCACCTGAGTGGCCATGAGGAAAGCAGGGAGAGTTCTCTGGGGAAAAAACCTGCTATGCCACGGCGGGATAGCCACACTGCATCATAAGCAGGAATACTTGCAGTCTAGGCTGAATTCGACGAGCTCCCTGGAAGATGGATGGAATGGAAACTGAAAGTACCCGTCCTTCCGATCCAGGGTTTAAGGAGTCCTGTCGCCTCGTTACCAGTCTGATCGATTCTGCTGTTCTACGCTGGCCGAAGTTTGTTCGACAAACTTGATCAGGGCTGAGAGGTCGACTACGGAACTCCCCTCTCAGATCCTTCCTTACAAGAAAGGATCGACTGAAGAGGCCAGGGGTGAAGCCGTCGATGATCCTATGGAGGACCTTCGCCTAAGGTAAGGATCATTCTGCCCAACCGGGCAACTCTTGCTGACGCTATGGCATAGAGGTTCAGAGACACTGAATTCGCTGACAGAGACGGCAGGCGCGATATCCTTGGCTGATCACAGAGATTGTGCGGGAATGGGCATCGGGAAGCTGTCATCCAGATGAGTAACCTTAAGCATCCTCCCAGCGAGAAACCTGCAATCCTAGAGTTCGTGAACTCTGCCGCTCCTTTTGGGACTATGCCTCCCCGGGGGAGCCTCCCGTGGCATCTGTTCCTGACAGGAGGAAACCGCAATTGGACACCTTGTCCCATTTGTCGTAGCCGATAACTTAGGCCGACGTGGTTGAAAGAAAAGGGCGCTGGAGCCCTGCAGAGTCTGGAAGAAAGCGCCTTGGAGGAGTGAAAACGGAAGTCGATTTCTTCCGCACAGCCGCTGCCTAGGGCTCTGTCCTTGGGCACAAACAAACTCTTCTCAAGAATGGAAGGGTGTCTGAGGTCGTCGACCTCCCCAGATGAGACACCCGAAGGAAGCCCTCAGTCAGCGCGTCCAGATGGTACAACATCGAGCTTGTCCGCAAGTTAGATACTTAACGACGAAAGGCCAAGGTGCCTGAGCTCGAGAGGAGGAAAGTACCCATGATTTTCCTGTAGCTTCCTTGAACCAAACCTCGGACCGTAACCGAGGAGGGAAAGGACCTGGAAAGCCCCCAGAGGATGGGGTAAGCAGTCACCCCTTGGCCGATGGAGAAATCTCGAACGGAAAGCCCCCCCCCCCCCCCCCCCAGAAGAAACTCGCCAGGCTGGCTATGCTGCGAAAACCCCAATGGGAATCGTGGTCGCAATCGCCCTGGAGCTCGCGCGGTGGTAATTCAAAGATTTGCGCGTGGGCGAACGTGGAAGCGCCCATGCGCGGTCACGCAGGAACGCAAACGAAGGTGAGCGAAGGAGCGCAGAAGGAGGGCGAGCGTGGTAGGAAGGGCGAGAGCTGGAGGTCGGCGAGCGATAACCCATAGACGAGCTATGGATACTGCAAGAATTAAGCCGACGTTCTGCGAAGAAACACCGTCGGTTCGCGCGAAGGAACACCGTCGGTTCGCGCGACGGAACACCGTCGGTTCGCGCGACGGAACACCGTCGGTTCGCCATTGGAGAGTATGTGCGCGGACGCGCATGAGCGTAGACGTGCAGGCACGTGGGCGTGCGGGCGCGCGGGCGCGCAGGCAAACGGTCGCGCGGGCGCACAGGCGAACGGTCGCGCGGGCGCGCAGGCGAACGGTCGCGCGGGCGCGCAGGCGAACGGTCGCGCGGGCGCGCAGGCGAACGGTCGCGCGGGCGCGCAGGCGAACGGTCGCGCGGGCGAACGGTCGCGCGGGCGAACGGTCGCGCGGGCGAACGGTCGCGCGGGCGAACGGTCGCGCGGGCGAACGGTCGCGCGGGCGAACGGTCGCGCGGGCGAACTGTCGCGCGGGCGCGCAAGCAAGCGGTCGCGAGGGTGGGCAGGTGAATGAGCACGAATCCGAGGCGGCGAACGCAAGCGTTAGCGCGATGGCGAGGAAACGCGCTGCCGCGTGGGCGAGGAAGACCGCTGGCGATATGGATCACCAGGCGATCGTTGGTGAGCTGGTGAGCGCTAACGCGCAGGTTGGCGATGGCTCATTGTGGCATGTTGACGCGTTGGCGAGCGATGGCGAGCAGCATGCGCAGGTGAGCGACCGCGCGATGGGGAGCAGCATGCGCAGGTGAGCATTGCGCGATAGCGAGCAGCATGCGCAGGTGAGCATCGAGCGATGGCGAGCAGCATGCATAGGTGGGCGATCGCGCGATGGCGAGCAGCATCCGCAGGTGGGCGATCGCGGGATGGCGAGCAGCATCCGCAGGTGGGCGATCGCGCGATGGCGAGCAGCATCCGCAAGTGGACGATCGCGCGATGGCGAGCAGGATGCGCAGGTGGGCGATCGCGTGATGGCGAGCAGCATCCGCAGGTAGGCGATCGCACGATGGCGAGCAGCATCCGCAGGTGGGCAATCGCGCGATGGCGAGCAGCATGCGCAGGTGTGCGATGGCGAGCTAGTAGCTGGCGAACCATGTTCTTTCAGAACTGTTGGAGAACGTTGGCGTGCCGGCTGTAACAGACGCGGGCGATCCGGAGATCGCAGACATGTAGAACGCTGTTGAATAGGCGATACTAAAATCGCCTGTGCGCGCTGGCGAGCAGGTGAACGCTGGCGAGCTGATGATCGCTGACGAGCAGAAGGCAACGCGTGGAAGCCTGTGCATAAAAGAAGAGTCCTTGACCCAGGCCTGAACCGAAGTTCTAGATCGCGAGGGCGAACGTGGGCGCACAGGGCGCGTAACAGGAACCAACAGGAACAGCAGGGATGATCATCATGAGAGCGCTGACGAACAGGAGAGCGCTGGCGAAAGGAGAGTGCTAGCGATCAGGAAGCGCTGATGAGCAGGAGAGCAGGAGCAGGAGAGAACACAGCAGAAGTGCACGCAGGGGAACCCTGACACGCAAGGGAAGAACCCCCGTGGGAGGCAACCCTTTGCCCCGAAGGGAACGATGTCCGTCGGGAGACAGAAGTCCATCGGAAGACCGTGGCCTGTCCGCCGGGAGACTGATGTCCGTTGGAAGACCGTTGTCCGTCGGGAAGACCGTTGCCTGTCGGAAGACGAGATCAGACTGCTGTCCATCTGCACCAAGGCGGAAGATCAAGAAAAAGGAGTTGTAGGCTGCAAACGGCGATTCAAAAAGGCGCCTCTTAGCACCTTTATAGGGAGATGAGAGGCCCTTACGACGAGGCGGACGGTGGGCCTTACGGCGAGGGAGGCCAACAGCAACAGCAGCAGAAGAATCCTCCGAAGAGGAGTCTCTATGAGTGTACTCTCTTGCGAACGAAAGAGAAACACTTCGTAGAAGAGACTGGTCAGCCAGTGACCTAAAAGGAGTAATCCTCCGAAGAGGAGCTCCTGCAGTTGCCCAGCCCCTTGAGCGAAACTGCAGGTGTGACCGCTCAGCACCAAGAGCATAGTCGCACGAAAAACAAAGGCAAGAGAAGAACCCCCAAAAGGGGAAAAACTCAAGGCTGGACAGGAAAAACTTCCCTCGGAAGGAAAGTTACCCGCCCAAGGAGGCATGCCTCCTGAGAGTTCTAAAATGAACTGGAGAGCTGTCCGTCGTCACGGGAGTACTTCCAGTAGAAGGAGACACGCCCCTGACGAAAATACAAGAGGGGAGGCGGCAACAGCCGAATCCCCAGGCCTCCACAAGACAGCTCACACCGTTGCCATATTACAGAAACGAACTAGATCGGTAACTGTAAAAAGATAAAACAAAAATCATTAGTACACATTCATTCCCCCGGGAAGGCTCCGAAGAGGAATCCCGAGGGAAAGGAAACAAGAATTACACAACAGGCACGTGCCCTCACAACCACTTACACTCACGGAAGGAGAGCTGTAACCAAAACAGAATTACAACAATTATAATTATGAAACTATGTAATTTAAAAATGAATGAACACTAAAGAAAGAACGAAAACCCCGAAAGGAATCGTTCTACAAGCTGAAAAAAACAACTACAATTAAATTCATAAACTAATTGAGACAAACGTACGGCGTAGCAACTCCCCCACACGGAAAGGAAGCTACAAGGGCGTAGTAACACGTAGTAAAACGGTGAACGACCTCGAGAGAGAGAGAGAGAAAGACCGGAGTCAAACTCGATCGCCACCCATAAAATTACGCCGTGGAGGCCTAACTGCCGAGGACACCACGTAGATATCGTACACTACACACACAAATCTGAAAAGGAAACTTACTGATTTCTATACTCAAATATATATGCAAACATGAAAACATGTTTACATATATATTGAGTAAAAGAAAAGTAAGTGATTAAGTAAAGACAAAACAAACAATGGCTGCCAAGAGAGGACCAAGACAGAGACGTCTGTCACAGTCCAAGCCAAAAGTGAAAGTGAGCATTCATCTGTGTGAGGGGGGGTAGCTAGCTACCACTCCCCTACCCCCCCCCCCCACTAACTAGCGCGGGGGTATTACACCCTCGTTAAATTCTAATGGCTCGCCATTTCAGCTGCGCTAAAAGGTAAACCCAATGTAAATAGCGTGGTTTGTATTTCGGTTACGGAACAACTGCACATTTAATCAATAAATAAATGATATTACCAAGATTATCTAGATGCAAAAGTCAGTAGAAAAACTAGTGTTAAGCTGTTCTCTTGTTCCTTAAATTCTTTACAATTTCGTTTTCCTGATTTTCAATTGTGATTATATAACTTAGTCTCAGAAATAGTAAAAGTCAAATAATATAAAGATGAATTTAGGGATGGTTACATGAAACATGAGAAGGTATGATAATTTCTGATAAGGAATTAATATTATTATTATTATTACTAGCTAAGCTAAAACCCTAGTTGGAAAAGCAAGATGCTGTAAGCCCAAGGGCTCCAACATGGTAAAATAGCCCAGTGAGGAAAGGAAATAAGGAAATATGATATTTTAATTATAAAATAAATTTTTGAATATACTTACCCGGTGAATATATAATAGCTGCAACTCTGTTGCTCGACAGACACATACTCAAAAAACTCGCGAGCGATCGCTATGCAGGTGGCGGGTGTGCCCACCAGCGCCAACTGTCGGCCAGATACCACTCTCGGATGTAAACAAAACCTTCAATTTCTTCTCATCCCACTGCGTCTCTATTGGGGAGGAAGGGAGGGTCATTTAATTTATATATTCACCGGGTAAGTATATTCAAAAATTTATTTTATAATTAAAATATCATTTTTAAATATTTAACTTAGCCGGTGAATATATAATAGCTGATTCACACCCAAGGAGGTGGGTAGAGACCAGAGTTAATTATGTTTACAGCATATAAGCTAAGAGTTTTTTTCATTTTGGCAGTTATCAATATAACAAAACCAAAATAAATAGGTACCTGGTGAGGAAGTTGACTTAGACGATTACTCTGCCTTGTAAGTCTGTCTTCCTCACAGAGCCCAGCCATCCTCTTAGGATGCTGACAGACTCCCAGGAGCTGAAGTATCAAGGGCTGCAACCCATACAACAGGACCTCATCAAACCCCTAATCTGGGCACTCTCAAGAAATGACTTTGACCACCCGCCAAATCAATCAGGATGCGAAAGGCTTCTTAGCCTTCCGAACAACCCATAAAACAATATTAAAAACATTTCAAGAGACAGATTAAAAGGATATTGGAATTAGGGAAGTGTAGTGTTAGAACCCTCACCCACTACTGCACTCGCTGCAACGAATGGACCCTGTGTGTAGCAGTCCTCGTAAAGAGTCTAGACATCTTTTTAAGTAAAATGACGCGAACACTGACTTGTTTCTCCAAGAAGTCGCGTCCATAATACTTTGCAGAGATTTATTTTGCTTGAAGGCCACGGAGGTTGCTATATCTCTAACTTCGTGCGTCTTAACCTTAAGCAAACATCGGTCTTTCTCATTCAAGTGAGAATGAGCTTCTCGTATTAAAAAAATCTGATAAAATATGACAAAGAATTCTTTGACATAGGCAATGAAGGTTCTTAACTGAGCACCATAATGCCTCAGATTTCCCTCATAATGACTTAGTACGAGCTAAATCGAACTTAAGAGCTCTAACAGGACATAATACTCTTTCCAGTTCGTTGCCTACGATCTCTGATAAGCAAGGAATATCAAAAGATTTAGGCCAAGGACGAGAAGGCAGTTCATTTTTGGCCAGGAAACCAAGTTGAAGTGAACAAGTGGCTTTTCTCTGTAGAAAAGCCGATGTTCTTACTGAAGGCATGAAGTTCACTGACCCTTTTAGCCGAAGCCAAGCACACTAGGAAAAGTGTCTTGAGGGTGAGATCCTTCAGGGAGGCTGAATGTAATGGCTCAAACCTGTCTGACATGAGGAACCTTAGGACCACGTCTAAGTTCCATCCAGGAGTTGCCAAACGACGTTCCTTAGAGGTCTCGAAAGACTTAAGGAGATCTTGGAGATCTTTATTGTTGGAAAGATCTAAGCCTCTATGTCGAAAGACCGAAGCCAACATGCTCCTGTAGCCCTTAATCGTGGGAGCTGAAAGGGAGCGAACCTTTCTCAGATGTAAAAGAAAATCTGCGATTTGGGCTACAGAGGTACTGGACGAGGACACAGATGCTGACTTGCACCAGTCTCGAAAGACTTCCCACTTCGACTGGTATACTCTAATGGAAGAAGCTCTCCTAGCTCTTGCAATCGCACTGACTGCCTCCTTCGAAAAACCTCTAGCTCTTGAGAGTCTTTCGATAGTGTGAAGGAAGTCAGACGAAGAGCGGGGAGGCTTTGATGGACATTCTTTACGTGGGGCTGACGTAACAGATCTACCCTTAGAGGAAGACTTCTTGGAAAGTCTACCAGCCATTGAAGTACCTCGGTGAACCACTCTCTCGCGGGCCAGAGGGTAGCAACCAAAGTCAACCTTGTCCCTCCGTGAGAGGCGAACTTCTGCAGTACCTTGTTGACTATCTTGAATGGTGGGAATGCATATAAGTCCAGAAAAGACCAATCCAGTAGAAACGCGTCTATGTAGATTGCTTCTGTATCTAGGACTGGAGAGCAAAAGATTGGTAACCTTTTGGTCAACGAGGAGGCAAAGAGGTCTATGGTTGGTTGACCCCAAGAAGCCCAAAGACTCTTGCCCACGTCCTTGTGGAGGGTCCATTCCGTGGGTATCACCTGACCCCTCCGACTGAGACAGTCTGCCAAGACGTTCAAGTCCCCCTGGATGAATCTCGTCAACAGGGAGATGCCTCGAATTCTAGACCATAAGAGAAGGTCCCTTGCGATCTCGAGCAGCGTGAAGGAGTGTGTGCCTCCTTGCTTGGAGATGTACGCCAAAGTTGTGGTGTTGTCTGAGTTGACCTCTACCACTTAGTTTCGAAGACGCTTCCTAATATCATCAAGGCCAAGTGGACTGCTAATAGCTCCTTGCCGTTGATGTGCATGCTCTTCTGACTTGAGGTCCACAGACCAGCGCATTCCCGACCGTCCAGGGTCGCACCCAACCAAAACCCGACGCGTCTGAGGACAACACGTGGTTTGGGTTCTTGACTGCTAGGGATAGTCCCTCTCTCAGACTGATATTGCTGTCCCACCATTTCAGGCATGCCTTTATTGGTTCGGAGACTGGGAATGATACCGTCTCTAATGTCTTGTCCTAGTTCCAGTGAGAGGCTAGATGGAACCGGAGAGGCAGAAGGGGTAGTCTCCCTAGTGAGATAAACTGCTCCAGGGATGAGAGAGTCCCTACGAGACTGTTCCAACTCCTGACTGAATAAACGTTTTCTTTTCAGCATTAGTTGGACTTCGAGCAGGGCTTGACTGCGAATCTCCATCCCCAAAAATAGAATAATCTGGGATGGGATCAGTTGGGACTTTTAGGTTGACCACAAGTCCCAACTCCCTGGCCAGACTCAACGTCCAATGTAGATCCTGCAGACAGTGAAGGCTGGACGATGCTCTGAGAAGCCAGTCGTCCAAGTACAGGGAGGCTCGGATCCCCGATAGCTCGAAACTGGTACCCCACATTCCTGTAAACAAACCTCAGAAACGGTTGGGAATCCGGGTGTATAGGAATGTGGAAGTATGCCTCCTGAAGGTCGAGAGAGACCATCCAGTCGCCTTCCATAAATGCTGTCAAGACAGCCTGGAAGACTTCATCGTGAGGTTTGTCTTGACAATGAACACATTGAGCGCACTTGCCTCTTACGTACTCCTGCAGTGAACGTGGCTGCCAGATCATGGAGCCATCCCTGAGGGACTTGTTCCTGCAGAGAATGTGGCTGTCAGATCATTGGAGCCATCCCTGAAAGCCTTGTTTATGCATGACATAATTGTACAGCAAAACTTCAAAGGCTCGAAAACAGCTGTGAAGTTAACCTGTAAAATCTTGGAGCGTCTCATGGCCAGGCGCCAGGGAGAGTCTATGAGGTTTGAGAAGTCTATCTGGGCAGAGGCAGGAACTCCCAAGCCGAGAACTTCTCTCGTGTCATATCAGACTCTCGCTCTATAAGCCAGTTTAAAAGAAGGGAAAGCAAAGGCTGTATCCCCCAAACTCCTCCTGGTGATAAACCAGTCGCCTAGCAAACGTAAAGCTCTAGGAGAGCGAGAGAGCACTAGCTTATAAAACAACGGCTTCGAAGTAGCTAGGCCTAGTGTAAGCTCTGACGTTTAGGCGAACGAGGAGCAGCAGTTACAAAAAGATCCGGACAAAGATCCTTAAAAATCAGCATGATTTATTTAAACTCCATAGAGGGCTAAGCAGCTTTAGGCTCCTCTCCGTCTGACAGAGTCCTCAAGGGAATATCAGTAGGAGGGGGAACAGCAACTTCCTCATCTGAAGGAGCCTTGTCCGATAATAGCTGAGTCTCAAGCAAGGGAGAGACCTACCGTGTTGGCAATGCTTTACAAGCAGAGTCCACACGCACTGGTGCATTAGTAGCGGACCAGGACGCAACGTCATGTAACTGCTTGACAGTCTGTGAACTGTCAACAACAACAGGTGCGAGAGACCAGGACGCAACGTCATGTAACTGCTTGACAGTCTGTGAACTGTCAACAACAACAGGTGCGTGAGGACGCACAGCGTCCACTCGAGACTGCTTTGACCGCCTAGACTGAGCAGTCAAAACAACTCTAGAATGCGGAGGTTGACGCTCTGCGTCAAAACAAGTCAACTCCGATTGTTAGCGAACGTCAACAGGAGCATCAGCAAGTGGCCTAACGTCCAAATGTGGCTGAAAATCCACACAAGACCGCATCGAGTGTGGTTCTAAACAACCTGACTGACGTGACTTAGCTACGCCAACGTCAACAGGACGCACAAAGGAACGTTAGGGTGGCTGAAAGCCAGGATCTCGATGAGATAAATGGCTAGGCTCAACGGACTTATCGGCAGAATAGTCTTCCATAAGGGAGGCAAGCTTATTCTGCATGTCTTGCCGTACAACCCATTTAGGATCAACGGAAATGGTTGCGGTAAGAGACGAGGGTAACGTCTGTGACCGCAAAACCTTGCCAACAAAAAGACTCTCGGAGTCTGTGTTACGCTTTTGTTAGGCAGCGAGCAGTCTTCCGATGACTGCATAGGGTCAGAGCTGTCCTAATGGCTACAACCAGGATGCTGGACCTGTCCTGAAAGGACTGACTTTCGCTTAAGGGCCTCGAAACCTTGTTTCAGGTTTCTTATGCGAAAAGCCTTCGGATGACGAGGAGAAAATCGTCTCTCTCGCCTTATGGTAGGGGTGATCTTGGTAAGATACACCCGATACCATAGAGGGAACGTCTGTTCCTGTAAGATACACCCGATACCATAGAGGGAACGTCTGTTCGCTGATCAAGGCCTCTCGAACCCATAAGTCGTACGACATTACTTCTCCCCTGGGCTTGGGAGCTTGCAAGAGGTCCCGGACTAGGCGAACGACAGGCACGAACAGACGAACCCTCGGTCGCAACACTGATAACACTTTGCGAAAAGTCACTTTATCACTACGATTTTCTGTTTTGCACTTATTTCACTGAAATCGAAACTTTTACTGATTTCTACCTGAAGCACGCAATTCTACCCTCATCAAAAGGTAGTAATTGCGAAATCAGTCGTATAATGCAAGCACATTAATAGCAGCAAAAAACAGTAAACATATTTTAAGATAAAAAATTCAGTGGCTGGGGAAGAGACTAAACACTAGTTCATTCAAAACTACGTTTTTAATCTCTCACCGTACATTGCCTGGGGACGAGAATAAAAAACTAAAAACGTTTTATCCTTTCTCCCCGTACAGAGACTAGGGACGAGAGTAACTCGAGAACAACGTTACCCGCTTGAACGGAACGTTTTCTCTCCTCTCTCTCCCTCCGTCTCTATCTTTCTCTCTCTCTCTCTCTCTCTTGATTTCGCACCTAAGAGAAGAGCCCACTTACGTTTCGTCAAAAAAACATGTTATTTGACCAAAGGAAAAAACTGAAAGGTTTTTCAATTGAAAAGTTCCTTTAAAATAGAATTTAAAACATTTAAGCTTTGAAAGAAGAATGAACAAAACGTCAGAATCGATTTACTCTTTCTGCAAAGTGAAACCGTGATACTCTCTCTCTCTATCGTAACGATAGAGCGCAAACTGCGTAGCATAAATAAACTAAACGTTAGTTCATCTTTGAAACAGTACGAAGACTATTCAAAGAAAATCTTTCATAAAATATCTATTAAAAAATATTCATTTAAAAAGTTTTAAATCATTAGCTCTTTAAAAGCTATTTACGATTGAAAGGGCTCAACGTTGTTTAACTTCGGTTCCCAAGTTAGGACCGCCTACTCTCAGGAAAGGTCGCATATAAACAAATCATTAAAATTTATTTTTATGTTTATTATAAATGGAAAGTTAATCGAAGAGGCCTAATAAAGGCGGTGAGATATAAAATATATAGAGGAAAATCTATAATTAATTTATAACGTGATAAGATAATTGCTAAAAGCCTAAACACACTTCCGTCTAAGGGAAGGGTCGGCCATTTAAAAGTCAAAGAAAGTCCATACTCTCTTTGTCATCAAAAATTAAATCTATCCAAAAACGAGTTCAAGGATTTATTTGAAGAAAAATGTTATTTTCATTAGTAAAATAAATTTTTGAATATACTTACCCGATGATCATGTAGCTGTCAACTCCGTTGCCCGACAGAAATCTACGGTCGGGATACGCCAGTGATCGCTATACAGGTGGGGGTGTACACAACAGCGCCATCTGTGAGTAGGTACTCAAGTACTTCTTGTCAACAAGAACTCATTTTTCTCCTCGGTCCACTGGTTCTCTATGGGGAGGAAGGGAGGGTCCTTAAATTCATGATCATCGGGTAAGTATATTCAAAAATTTATTTTACTAATGAAAATAACATTTTTCAATATTAATCTTACCCGATGATCATGTAGCTGATTCACACCCAGGGTGGTGGGTGGAGACCAGCATACATGTTAACAAAGAAGCTAAGTATCCCGTATTTCATTTTAGCAGTTATCCAAAATAACAAACATAAAATAAATAAGTACCTGGTAAGGAAGTCGACTTGAATTATTACTCTGCCTTTTTTAAGTAGTCTTCCTTACTGAGCCTAGCGGTCTTCTTAGGATGCTGAACGACTCCTAGGTGCTGAAGTATAAAGGGCTGCAACCCATACTAAAGGACCTCATCACAACCTCTAACCCAGGCGCTTCTCAAGAAAGAATTTGACCACCCGCCAAATCAACCAGGATGCGGAAGGCTTCTTAGCCTTCCGTACAACCCAATAAAACAACAATAAAAAGTCTTCAAGAGAAAGATTAAAAAGGTTATGAGATTATGGGAAAGTAGTGGCTGAGCCCTCCCCTACTACTGCACTCGCTGCTACGAATGGTCCCAGGGTGTAGCAGTTCTCGTAAAGAGACTGGACATCTTTGAGATAGAATGATGCGAACACTGACTTGCTTCTCCAATAGGTTGCATCCATAACACTCTGCAGAGAACGGTTCTGTTTGAAGGCCACTGAAGTAGCAACAGCTCTGACTTCATGTGTCCTTACCTTCAGCAAAGCAAGATCTTCTTCCTTCAGATGAGAATGAGCTTCTCTAATCAGAAGCCTGATGTAGTAAGAAACTGCGTTCTTAGACATCGGTAGAGAAGGCTTCTTGATAGAACACCACAAGGCTTCTGACTGTCCTCGTAATGGCTTTGACCGTCTTAAATAGTACTTGAGGGCTCTTACTGGACAAAGTACTCTCTCTAGTTCGTTCCCCACCAAGTTGGACAGGCTTGGGATCTCGAACGACTTAGGCCAAGGACGGGAAGGAAGCTCGTTTTTAGCCAAAAAACCGAGCTGTAAGGAACATGTAGCCGTTTCAGATGTGAAACCTATGTTCCTGCTGAAGGCGTGGATCTCACTGACTCTTTTAGCTGTTGCTAGGCACACGAGGAAAAGAGTCTTTAAAGTGAGGTCCTTAAAAGAGGCTGATTGGAGCGGTTCAAATCTGGATGACATTAGGAACCTTAAAACCACGTCTAGGTTCCAGCCTGGTGTGGACAACCGACGTTCCTTTGAGGTCTCAAAAGACCTAAGGAGGTCCTGTAGATCTTTGTTGGTGGAAAGATCCAAGCCTCTGTGGCGGAACACCGCTGCCAACATACTCCTGTAACCCTTGATCGTAGGAGCTGAAAGGGATCTTACGTTCCTTAGATGTAACAGGAAGTCAGCAATCTGGGTTACAGTGGTACTGGTTGAGGAAACTGCATTCGCCTTGCACCAGCTTCGGAAGACTTCCCATTTAGACTGATAGACTCTGAGAGTGGATGTCCTCCTTGCTCTGGCAATCGCTCTGGCTGCCTCCTTCGAAAAGCCTCTAGCTCTTGAGAGTCTTTCGATAGTCTGAAGGCAGTCAGACGAAGAGCGTGGAGGTTTGGATGTACCTTCTTGACGTGAGGTTGACGCAGAAGGTCCACTCTTAGAGGAAGAGTCCTGGGAACGTCCACTAGCCATTGCAGTACCTCGGTGAACCATTCTCTCGCGGGCCAGAGGGGAGCAACCAACGTCAACCGTGTCCCTTCGTGCGAGACGAACTTCTGAAGTACCCTGTTGATAATCTTGAACGGCGGAAACGCATACAGGTCGAGATGGGACCAATCCAGCAGAAAGGCATCCACGTGAACTGCTGCTGGGTCTGGAATCGGAGAACAATACATCGGGAGCCTCTTGGTCATTGATGTAGCGAATAGATCTATGGTGGGCTGACCCCACAGGGACCATAGTCTGCTGCAAACATTCTTGTGAAGGGTCCACTCTGTGGGGATGACCTGACCCTTCCGGCTGAGGCGATCTGCCATGACATTCATATCGCCCTGAATGAACCTCGTTACCAGAGAGAGCCTTCGATCTTTTGACCAAATGAGGAGGTCCCTTGCGATCTCGAACAACTTCCTCGAATGAGTCCCTCCTTGCTTGGAGATGTAGGCCAAGGCTGTGGTGTTGTCGGAGTTCACCTCCACCACCTTGTTCAGCAGGAGGGACTTGAAGTTTATCAAGGCCAGATGAACTGCCAACAACTCCTTGCAATTGATGTGAAGTGTCCTTTGCTCCTGATTCCATGTGCCCGAGCATTCCTGTCCGTCCAGTGTCGCACCCCAGCCCGTGTCCGATGCGTCCGAGAAGAGACGGTGGTCGGGGGTCTGAACAGCTAATGGCAGACCTTCCTTGAGAAGGATGTTGCTCTTCCACCACGTTTGCATAGACCTCATCTCTTCGGAAACAGGCACTGAGACCGCCTCTAGCGTCATGTCCTTTCTCCAGTGAGCAGCTAGATGATACTGAAGGGGGCGGAGGTGGAGTCTCCCTAACTCGATGAACTGGGCCAGCGATGACAATGTCCCTGTTAGACTCATCCACTGCCTGACCGAACATCGGTTCCTTCTCAGCATGCTCTGGATGAATTCTAGGGCTTGTTTGATCCTTGGGGCCGACGGAAAAGCCCGAAAAGCTCGACTCTGAATCTCCATACCTAGATAGACAATGGTCTGGGATGGGACGAGCTGGGACTTCTCTGTATTGACCAGGAGGCCCAATTCCTTGGTCAGATCCATAGTCCATCTGAGATTCTCCAGACAGCGACGACTTGTAGGAGCCCTTAAAAGCCAGTCGTCTAAATAGAGGGAGGCTCTGATGTCTGCCAAGTGAAGGAATTTGGCAATATTCCTCATCAGTCTGGTAAACACAAGAGGTGCCGTGCTTAGGCCAAAGCACAGGGCTTGGAACTGGTACACAACCTTTCCAAAGACGAATCTTAGGAAAGGTTGGGAGTCTGGATGGATGGGGACGTGAAAGTACGCGTCTTTCAGGTCTAACAAGACCATCCAGTCCTCCTTCCTGACCGCTGCTAGGACCGACTTCGTCGTCTCCATCGTGAACGTCTGCTTGGTGACAAAAGCGTTGAGCGCACTGACGTCCAGCACCGGTCTCCAACCTCCTGTCTTCTTCGCTACCAGGAAGAGACGGTTGTAGAAGCCCGGGGATTGATGATCCCGGACTATGACCACCGCTTCCTTTTGTAGCAAGAGCGACACCTCTTGATGCAACGCTAGCCTCTTGTCCTTCTCCTTGTAGTTGGGAGAGAGGTTGATGGGAGATGTAGCAAGAGGGGGACTGCGGCAGAACGGAATTCTGTATCCCTCCCTCAGCCACTTCACAGACTGAGCGTCTGCACCTCTGCTCTCCCAAGCTTGCCAGAAGGTCTTGAGCCTGGCTCCCACAGCTGTCTGGAGAGGAAGGAAGTCAGAACTTGCCTTTTGCGGACTTGGAACCCTTCTTGGATTTGCCACGGTGACTGTCAGCACGAGTACCTCCTCTGCTGGAGGTTCTGCCACGAAAGGGCGGGATGAACCTAGTAGCAGGTGTGTCTACTGCTGCAGGGCGGAAGGGTCTAGGCACGGAAGGTAAGGTTTTAGCCTTACGTGCAGAGGATGCCATAAGATCATGGGTATCCTTCTGGATAAGGGAGGCAGCCATCCCTTTGACTAGCTCCTCCGGAAACAAAAACTTGGAGAGAGGAGCAAACAACAACTCTGACTTCTGGCAAGGAGTGATACCAGCCGATAAGAAGGAGCAAAGATGTTCTCTCTTCTTAAGAACACCTGAAACATAAGAAGCCGCAAGTTCACCAGACCCATCGCGAATGGCTTTGTCCATACAGGACATGATCAGCATGGCAGAGTCCTTATCCGAAGGGGAAGTCTTCCTGCTTAAGGCTCCCAAACACCAATCAAGGAAGTTGAAGATCTCGAAGGCACGAAAGACTCCCTTCAACAGATGATCCATGTCGGAAAAGGACCAGCAGATCTTCGAACGTCTCATAGCCAACCTGCGGGGAGAGTCAACCAGACTTGAGAAGTCGCCCTGGGCAGAGGCAGGAACTCCCAAGCCGGGTTCCTCTCCCGTGGCATACCAGACGCTCGACTTAGAAGCAAGCTTGGAAGGCGGAAAGATGAAGGCAGTCTTTCCCAGTTGCTTCTTGGAATGCAACCACTCCCCCATAACCCTCAAAGCTCTCTTAGAAGATCGTGCGAGAACAAGCTTGGTGAAGGCAGGAGCAGCAGACTGCATGCCCAGAGCAAACTCGGAGGGAGGAGAGCGAGGGGTTGCAGACACAAATTGCTCAGGATACAAGTCCCTGAACAAGGCAAGGACTTTACGAAAGTCTAAGGAGGGAGGCGTAGACTTGGGCCCTTCAAAGTCAGAGTGCGGTTCATCCAAATGTACAGCTTCGTCATCTGATGCTCCATCGTCCGAAAGCTGAGTAGGAAGTGGCAAAGGCAGAGCAAAAAGCTGAACGGCTGAATCCGGCAGTACGGGTGCATGCGTAACTGCTGCGGATCCAACATCATGCTGCTGCTGGTCAGTCTGCGAGCTGGCAACAACAAACACAGAGAGTTGGTGCGTGGGAGAGGTTGCGGTGGGTTGCGGAGCATGCTGTATGGTATGCGGAGCATGCTGCATGGTATGCGGAGCATGCTGCATGGCATGCGGAACATGCCGCATGGGTTGCGGAGCATGCCGCATGGGTTGCGGAGCATGCCGCATGGGTTGCGGAGCATGCCGCATGGGTTGCGGAGCATGCCGCATGGGTTGCGGAGCATGCCGCATGGGTTGCGGAGCATGCCGCATGGGTTGCGGAGCATGCCGCATGGGTTGCGGAGCATGCCGCATGGGTTGCGGAGCATGCCGCATGGGTTGCGGAGCATGCCGCATGGGTTGCGGAGCATGCCGCAAAGAGGCAGAACCCGGCAGCTCTACAGCACCTTCCCACTGCTGATGCGGTAGCTCACGCATGTCAACGGATGATGCGGCACGAACATGCGTCTGGCAGAGTGGACTGCGCATAGGTGGTGGAGCTCTCACAGGTGGAGTGTGGGAGCAGGCAGCCGCAGTATCTGCTGAGCGCACAACCTCGGAGGGTTGTAGGTTAACAGGCTCAGAGTCAACCCTCTCAGCATGATACTCCTGCATGAATGCAGCAAGCTGAGACTGCATAGTCTGCAGCATGGACCACTTAGGGTCTACCGTGGTTGGAACAGCAACAGACGGAGCAGTAGCCTGTTGTGGAACCACTCTACCTCTCTTGGGAGGTGTGCAGTCATCGGAAGACTGCGGCGAGTCCGAACTGACCCAGTGGCTACACCTGGGCCGTTGGACTCGCTCGGAAGGGACCTTACGTTTGAGTGGTCGTGAGACCTTGGTCCATCGTTTCCTCCTGGAAACCTCTTCCACAGACGAGGAATGTAAGGGCTCATTCGTCTGTTTGTGGATGGGACGATCTTTGACAGATACGTCCGCAACCACTGAGGATACATCAGTGCGCCGATCAAGGCCTGCCGAACCCTTTGGTCCTTCGACATTGCTTCTCCCCTGGGCTTGGGAGCTTGCAAGAGGTCCCGGACTGGGAGAACGACTGGCACGCACAGATGTACCCTCATGCGCAACACTGACACTGACACTTAACATCACTAGCACTGATAACACTTCCCACTGCACTTTTCGCTTTCAGCTCTTTGACATCTGCCAAAAGCTGATTGCGGTCTTGAGCCAAAGACTCCACTTTGTCACCGAGAGCCTGAATGGCACGCAACATATCCGCCATGGATGGCTGAGCACTAGTAACAGGTTCGGGAGTCACCACTACAGGGGAAGGAAAAGGTTGAGGGGCATGGGGAGAGGAAAAATCCACAGAGCGAGAAGAACTCCTCCTGATTCTCTCCTTCTCTAACCTACGTGCATATTTTAGGAATTCGTTAAAATCGAATTCCGAAAGCCCAGCGCATTCCCCACATCGATCTTCCAATTGACAGGATCTACCCCTACAATTGGAACAAACGGTGTGAGGATCTATAGAGGCCTTCGGAAGACGCCTAGCACAAGCCCTAACGCTACACTGCCTGTACTTAGGGACTTGAGACTGGTCAGACATCTTGAATTGAAGAGGTAGTCAAAGGGGAATTCCAAATCTAGCAAAGTTCGTTAACATATAAGTCCAAATTAATTCCAAAAGCTTGCTAAGCTAATGATAAAGCTTCCTGAATAGCTAAGGCTAAATTCTAGAATAAATACATCACCAAAGCGTGAACAATAACTCCAGAATCAACAGCGTATCCAAGTAGGTCTTGCCGGTGGCACGACAGAGGAAAAATTGAGTTCTTGTTGACAAGAAGTACTTGAGTACCTACTCACAGATGGCGCTGTTGTGTACACCCCCTCCTGTATAGCGATCACTGGCGTATCCCGACCGTAGATTTCTATCGGGCAACGGAGTTGACAGCTACATGATCATCGGATAAGATTAATATTGAAAAACACCTGTACTGTACTGCGAAAGCTCAAACCAAATTAAAGTACTTCACCAAATATGATGGGAAAAACTCCAGGTTCAACAGCGAGTAAAAGTACGTCTTGTCGACACGTCGACAGAGAAGAAATTGAAGGTTTTGTTTACATCCGAGAGTGGTATCTGGCCGACAGTTGGCGCTGGTGGGCACACCCGCAACCTGCATAGCGATCGCTCGCGAGTTTTTTATGTATGTGTCTGTCGAGCAACAGAGTTGCAGCTATTATATATTCACCGGCTAAGTTATATGTTTAAAAAAACGATATAAGAAGTAATTAACAATTAAAATAAAATATTTTAAAAACTTTAACAATATTAAAACAGATATTTCATATATAAATTATAAAAAGACTTATGTCACTCTGTTCAACATAAACAAATTTGATACAAGTTTTAACTTTTGACGTTCTACCGATTCAACTACCCGATAAGGAAGATTATTCCACATCTTGGTCACAGCTGGAATAAAACTTCTAGAATACTGTGTAGTATTGAGCCTATGATGGAGAAGGCCTGACTATTAGAATTAACTGCCTAGTATTACATGAAACAAAAAACTATGAAGAACAGCTTTATACTAGTAATAAATATTGGGAAATATCAACAAAGTTTAAAATTCATAAATAATGAATACTTTTCTCTAAAATTTATCACTTCTACCTATTCATACTCTTTCTAGATGGAGGAAAATCCTGAATTTCAGAGTTATAGAATAAAACAAGAGGGGCAACGAGTAGAGAGCGTGCCTCCGTCACACCAAGCAGTCTTTGATGTATTTACTTCAAAATCTAATGGCTTTGTCCTTGGGTCACTCAACACATGTCCACCAAGTTTCGTTGAAATTGGTTCAGTAGTTTTTTGCGTAATGTTATTCACAAACAAAAAATAAAATAACAAAATATTTGCCATTTACTTAACATTGCCTTTATTTTCTATGTACTTTTGCGTACTTGTACTTATATGTAGTTTATCAAAAATGTTACACATTCATCCTTGGGTTATACTCAACATGACTACCAAGTTTGGTCAATATCGGTACAGTAGTTTTTGTGTAAAGTTGATAAATAAACTAAAAAAGAGGAGACAGAAATGAATACATACCCTTCGCAAAATCTTCAATTCTGCCAAAAGCAAAAATGAACAATGGATGTCAGTTAATTTCTTCCGTTACCTGAAAAAGGGGATCCTGGCTGGAGATATGCGTCGGAAGAGAGGAGTAAGCCGGGAAGGGTACGTAAGGGGGGCCGCCCCCTTCGGCTGTCCAACGTCTGTAATAGTAACGGAACAATCCGCCGCATGCGGAGAGCAGCAGGACTAAAAACAGTACACCGACCCTGAAATTGATGAAAAGATTATAAGAAGTTGAAGATGCGAGATTAACCCTTTTACCCCCAGGCTCTTTGGAAATTTCCAACCGTTAACCCCCAAGGGATTATTTTTTTCCCAGCACATTTTGCAGTATATTTTTTTTAAATTGCTATAACAGGCTTAATTTTTGTCATAGAGAGGTCAGGTTGGTCTCATTCTCTTAGAAAATGCCTGAATTTTTTCAAAAAAATTATCAAAAATATGAAAAAAAAAATTTTATAGCATTTTTTTGCAAGGACGTACCGGTACGTCCATGGGGGTAAAGGGATGGGTTTTGTGAAACGTACCAGTACGTCCTTTGGGGGTAAAAGGGTTAATTATTTGTTGAGCGTTCAAATTTAGTTCACTATTTATTATTATTATGTTATTTTCATTAGTAAAATAAATTTTTGAATATACTTACCCGATAATCATGTAGCTGTCAACTCTGTTGCCGACAGAAATCTACGGTCAGGATACGCCAGCGATCGCTATACAGGTGGGGGTGAACACCACAGCGCCATCTGTGGTCAGGTACTCCAGTACTTCTTGTCAACACCACCTCAATTTTTTCCTCGGTCCACTGGTTCTCTATGGGGAGGAAGGGTGGGTCAATTAAATCATGATTATCGGGTAAGTATATTCAAAAATTTATTTTACTAATGAAAATAACATTTTTCAATATTAATCTTACCCGATAATCATGTAGCTGATTCACACCCAGGGTGGTGGGTGGAGACCAGCATACATGTTAACAAAGAAGCTAAGTATCCCGTATTTTATTTTATTAGTTATTCAAAAATAACATAAAATAAATAAGTACCTGGTAAGGAAGACGACTTCAACCATTACTCTGCCTTTATTAAGTACGTCTTCCTTACTGAGCGTAGCGGTCCTCTTAGGATGCTGAACGACTCTTAGGTGCTGAAGTATAAAGGGCTGCAACCCATACTAAAGGACCTCATCACAACCTTTAACCTCGGCGCTTCTCAAGAAAGAATTGACCACCCGCCAAATCAACAAGGATGTGGAAGGCTTCTTAGCCGACCGTACAACCCATAAAAAGTATTCAAGAGAAAGGTTAAAAAGGTTATGGGATCATGGGAATGTAGTGGCTGAGCCCCCGCCTACTACTGCATTCGTTGCTACAAATGGTCCCAGGGTGTAGCAGTTCTCGTAAAGAGACTGGACATCTTTGAGATAGAATGATGCGAACACTGACTTGCTTCTCCAATAGGTTGCATCCATAACACTCTGCAGAGAACGGTTCTGTTTGAGGGCCACTGAAGTAGCCACAGCTCTCACTTCATGTGTCCTTACCTTCAGCAAAGCAAGGTCTTCTTCCTTCAGATGAGAATGTGCTTCCCTAATCAGGAGCCTGAATAGGTAAGAAACTGAGTTCTTAGACCTTGGAAGAGAAGGCTTCTTGATAGCACACCATAAGGCTTCTGATTGTCCTCGTAAAGGTTATGACCTTTTTAGATAGTACCTAAGAGCTCTAACTGGGCAAAGTACTCTCTCCAGTTCGTCCCCCACCAAGTTGGACAGGCTTGGGATCTCGAACGACTTAGGCCAAGGACGTGAAGGAAGCTCGTTTTAGCAAAAAACCGAGCTGCAAGGAACATGTAGCCGTTTCAGATGTGAAAACTATGTTCCTGCTGAAGGCGTGGATCTCACTTACTCTTTTAGCTGTTGTCAAGCACACGAGGAAAAGAGTTTTTAATGTGAGGTCCTTAAAAGAGGCTGATTGGAGAGGTTCAAATCTTGATGACATAAGGAACCTTAGGACCACGTCTAGATTCCAGCCTGGAGTGGACAACCGACGTTCCTTTGAGGTCTCAAAAGACCTAAGGAGGTCCTGTAGATCTTTGTTGGTGGAAAGATCCAAGCCTCTGTGGCGGAAAACCGCTGCCAACATACTTCTGTAACCCTTAATCGTAGGAGCTGAAAGGGATCTTACGTTCCTTAGATGTAACAGGAAGTCAGCAATCTGGGTTACAGTGGTACTGGATGAGGAAACTGCATTAGCCTTGTACCAGCTTCGGAAGACTTCCCCTTTAGACTGATAGACTCTGAGAGTGGATGTCCTCCTTGCTCTGGCAATCGCTCTGGCTGCTTCCTTCGAAAAGCCCCTAGCTCTTGAGAGTCTTTCGAAAGTCTGAAGGCAGTCAGACGAAGAGCGTGGAGGTTTGGATGTACCTTCTTTACGTGAGGTAGACGTAGAAGGTCCACTCCTAGAGGAAGAGTCCTGGGAATGTCGACCAGCCATTGCAGTACCTCTATGAACCATTCTCTCGCGGGCCAGAGCGGAGCCAACCAACGTCAGCCGTGTCCCTTTGCGAGAGGCGAACTTCTGAAGTACCCTGTTGACAATCTTGAACGGCGGGAATGCATACAGGTCGAGATGGGACCAATCCAGCAGAAAAGCATCCACGTGAACTGCTGCTGGGTCTGGAATCGGAGAACAATACAACGGGAGCCTCTAGGTTATCGAGGTAGCGAACAGATCTAAGGTTGGCTGACCCCAAAGGGCCCAAAGTCTGCTGCAAACATTCTTGTGAAGGGTCCACTCTGTGGGGATGACCTGACCCTTCCGGCTAAGGCGATCTGCCATGACATTCATATCGCCCTGAATGAACCTCGTTACCAGCGTGAGCTTTCGATCTTTTAACCAGATGAGGAGGTCTCTTGCGATCTAGAACAACTTCCACGAATGAGTCCCTTCCTGCTTGGAGATGTAAGCCAAGGCTGTGGTGTTGTCAGAGTCCACCTCCACCACCTTGTTAAGCTGGAGGGACTTGAAGTTTATCAAGGCCAGATGAACCGCCAACAGCTCCTTGCAATAGATGTGAAGTATCCTTAGCTCCTGATTCCATGTTCCCGAGCATTCCTGTCCGTCCAAAGTCGCACCCCAGCCCGTGTCTGATGCGTCAGAGAAGAGACGGCGGTCGGGTTTCTGAACAGCCAAAGGTAGACTTCCTTGAGAAGAAAGCTGTTCTTTCACCACGTGAGAGTAGACCTCCTCTCTTCGGAAACAGGAACTGAGATCGTCTCTAGCGTCATGTCCTTTATCCAGTGAGCCGCTAGATGATACTGAAGGGGGCGGAGGTGGCGTCTCCCTAACTCGATGAACAGGGCCAGCGATGAAAGTGTCCCTGTTAGACTCATCCACTACCTGACTGAGCATCGGTTCCTTCTCAGCATGCTCTGGATGCAATCTAGGGCTTAGTAGATCCTTGGGGCCGACGGAAAAGCCCGAAAAGCTCGACTCTGAAGATCCATACCCAGGTAGACAATGGTCTGGGATGGGACGAGCTGGGACTCCTCAAAATTGACCAGGAGGCCCAGTTCCTTGGTCAGATCCATAATCCATCTGAGAATCTCCAGACAGCGACGACTTGTGGGAGCTCTTAAAAGCTAGTCGTCTGACGGAGCCGGACACAAGATCATGGTACTGCTGCACAGTCTGTGAACTGTCAACCATGGGGAAGCGAGGAAGTACAGCGACAACCCGAAGCTGTCTAGACTGTCTGGGTCGTACAGACAACTCCTTATCGGGTTGCTGAGGTTGCCGCACTGCGTCACAACAAGTCACTTCTGCTGGTTGTTGAACGTCTTCCCAGTGACACACTGACTCCGTAAACAAAAAATCCTCTAACAAGGACTAAGCTTGGACTGCATGTCTTGCAACAAAGCTCAAGGTCTATGGGAGCAGGTGTGGTAACAGACGGGGTTAGCGACTGAAGTGGAACCATTACCCTCCCTGGAAGCATGTTATGCTTAAATAAAAGTCCATAGGAGGCTAAGCAGATAAAGGCTCCTCTCCAAATGACAGAGTCCTCAAGGGAATATCAGAAGGAGGGAGAATAGCACTTTCTCATCTACAGGAACCATATCCGAGAAAAGCTAAGTTCTCTCAGTGAGGGTTTCACTGGTGCAAAAGCAGCAGACTAGAAGGGAACGTTATGAAACTGCTTGACAGTCTAGTGAGATGGCAACAACCAAAGATGTGTGACTGAGGAGCATGCGGTAAAGTATGCAGAGCATGCTGTATGTAGAGCATGCTGTAAGGTAAGCAGAGCATGTTGCATGGCGTGCGGCTTATGCTGCATGGGATGAGGCTCATGCTGCATGGGATGAGGCTCATGCTGCATGGTATGAGGCTCATGCTGCATGGGATGAGGCTCATGCTGCAAGGGATGAGGCTCATGCCGCATGCGTTGAGGAGGATGCCGCATAGTATGAGGCTCCTGCCTCATGGGTTGAGGCGGTTGCCGCATAGCATGAGGCTCCTGCCTCATGGTTTGAGGAGGATGCCGCATAGCATGAGGCTCCTCATAGCATGAGACTCCTGCCTCATGGGTTGAGGAGGATGCCGCATAGCATGAGGCTCCTGCCTCATGGGTTGAGGAGGATGCCGCATAGCATGAGGCTGCCTCATGGGTAGAGGAGGTTGTCGCATAGCATGAGGCTCCTGCCTCATGGGTTGAGGAGGATGCCGCATAGCATGAGGCTCCTGCCTCATGGTTTGAGGAGGATGCTGCATAGCATGAGGCTCCTGTGAGGTTCCTGCCTCAAGAGTTGCGTCTGCCTCAAGGGTTGAGGAGGTAGCTGCGCAGAGAGAGTCTCATGCTGTGAAGAATTCGGTTGCTGCATGCGTTGTGGCGGCTGCCTCACAGCATGAGATTACTGCCTCAAGAGTTGCGTCTGCCTCAAGGGTTGAGGAGGTGGCTGCGCAGAGAGAGGCTTTTGCCTCAAGAGTTGAGGCTCTTGCCTCAAGAGTTGAGGTTCTTGCCTCAAGAGTTGAGGTTCTTGCCTCAAGAGTTGAGGCTCTTGCCTCAAGAGTTGAGGTTCTTGCCTCAAGAGTTGAGGCTCTTGCCTCAAGAGTTGAGGTTCTTGCCTCAAGAGTTGAGGCTCTTGCCTCAAGAGTTGAGGTTCTTGCCTCAAGAGTTGAGGTTCTTGCCTCAAGAGTTGAGGCTCTTGCCTCAAGAGTTGAGGTTCTTGCCTCAAGAGTTGAGGCTCTTGCCTCAAGAGTAGAGGTTCTTGCCTCAAGAGTTGAGGCTCTTGCCTCAGGAGTTGAGGCGGTTGCCGCATAGCATGAGGCTCCTGCCTCAAGGAAAGTGGAGGTTGCTGCATAGCGCTGGTACCTGGCAACTCCCAATGCGGCAGCTCACGCATGGAGGCAGGAGGAGCCTCAACATCATACGTCTGGCAGGGTGGACTGCGCAGAGGTGGAGGAGCGCTCGCAGGAGGAGGTGTGCTAACCTTCTCTGCCTGAAACTCCTGCATCAACACCGCAAGCTGAGACTGCATTGTCTGCAGCATAGACCACTAGAGTTTAAGAAAGACAACAACAAACGGAGCTACTGTCCGTTGAGACTGAGGGTCTAAAACAGCTGGTGCGGCAACAGACGGAGTTACTGCCTGTTGCGATACCACCTTGCCTCTCTGGGAGGTGTGCAGTTGTCGTACTGCAGCAAGTCCGAACTGACCTAGTGCTAATGGCACCACCTAGGAGTTGGACTTGCGCGGAAGGGACCGACTTGCACTTAAAAGCTGCAAGATTTGGTCCATGGTTTCTGCGAGAAACCTCTTCCGCAGACGAGGAATAAAAGGGCTCTCTCGTCTTTGTGTGGGTGGGGTGATCACATCGGCTACGTGAGTTGGTAACACCCAAAACCACGGAGGGAAACGTCTGTTCGTCGATCAAGGCCTGATGAACCCATAAGTCCTTCGACGTTACTTCTCCCCTGGGCTTGGGAGCTTGTAAGAGGTCCCAGACTAGGCGAACAACTGGCACGAACAGACGAACCCTCGAACGCAACACTGTAACACTTTGCGCTTATCACTTTATCACTTTTGATTTTCTGTTTGCACTTATTTCACTGAACTCGAAACTTTAAGTGGTTTGTACCTGAAACACGCAATTCTATCCTTCATTAAAAGTTAGTAATTGCGAAAACAGTATTACAATGTAACAGAAAAACATAATGAAAGATAAATAATTCAGTGGCTGGAAAAGAGACTAAACACTAGATCAAATAAACTACGTTTAAAATCTCTCACCGCATAAAGCCTGAGAACAAGAATAAAACTCTAGAAACGTTTACCTTCTTCCCCTAAAGAGACTAGGGAGAAGAGCAAAACGATAACAACGTTACCCGCTTGAACGAAACGTTTATCCTCCTCTCTCTCCCTCCGTCTCTATCTCTCTCTCTCTCTCTCTTGACTTAGCACCTGAGAGATGAGCCCAATTATATATATCGTTAAAACATATTATTGTTAAAGGAAAAAAACTGAAAGATTTCCCAAATAAAAAGTTCCTTTATTAGAATTAAAACCATTTAAGCTAAGAAAGAATGAACAAAACGCTAGAATCGTTCTACTCTTACTGCAACGTGACACCGTGAATACTCTCTCTCTATCGTAACGATAGAGCGCAAGTTGAACGTTCTGAACGTCAACAACTGCAGAGACAAAACAAAACGTTAGTTCAACTTTGAAAACAGTACGAGACTATCAAAGAAATTCTTTCAAAAACCTTAAAATAGCATAATATGTTAACAGGTAAAAACGAAATGACGGGCTCAATGTTAATTAACTTCGGTTCCAAGAAAAGACCACCTACTATTAGGAAAGGTCGAATATAAACAAATATAAAAATTAATTTTAATAAGTTTATAATAAAAGGAAGTTAATCGAAGAGGCCTATAAAAGGCGGAGAGATATAAAATAAATCTATAACTTTTGTTAAGCAAAATTAAGAAAGAGAGTCTATACTCTCTTCGACACCAACACTTCCGTCTAAGGGAAGGGTCGGCCATTAAAAGTGAAAGAGAGTTCATACTCTCTTCGTCACCAAAATTAAATCAAAAATTAAATCAAATTAATTCCAAAAACTTGCTAAGCTAATGATAAAGCTTCCTGAATAGCGAAGGCTAAACTCTAGAGCAAATACATCACCAAATCGTGAGAAATAACTCCAAAATCAACAGCGTATCCATGTAGGTCTAGCCGGAGGCACGACAGAGGAAAAATTGAGGTGGTGTTGACAAGAAGTACTGGAGTACCTGACCACAGATGGCGCTGTGGTGTTCACCCCCACCTGTATAGCGATCGCTGGCGTATCCCGACCGTAGATTTCTGTCGGCAACAGAGTTGACAGCTACATGATTATCGGGTAAGATTAATATTGAAAAATTATTATTATAATTATTATTATTATTATTATTACTAGCTAAGCTACAACCCTAGTTGGAAAAGCAAGATGCTATAAGCCCAAGGGCTCCAACAGGGAAAAATAGCCTAGTGAGGAAAGAAAATAAGGAAATAAATAAACAATATAAGGAGTAATGAAAATTAAAATAAAATATTTTAACAACATTGAAAGATATAAACTATAAAAGGACTTATGTATGCCTGTTCAACATAAAAACATTTACAGACCACATACATTACTTTTCCACCTATTCTGAGACAGATCTTAAACCTTAAATGGTAAGAGATTGGCATAAAAACTTATATTCATTATCCTCTTGGAATGAGATAGACTACACTCAATCTTTTATCCCATCCTCATAATATCTTGTCTTCTATTTTTGCATTTTCCTTCCAGTTCAGCTTACTTTACCCTTATTTCAAATTAGTTTTAAGAAAGAATAGATGCTGGTTATCTGTTTGGGAAGAGACTAAAAGGAAGAGATAAAATGTAAAGACATATCAATGGAGCTTTTTTCTACAGTGTGCCTCACAAACCACAGTTGATAGTAAATGTACGTTGCTGGCTCAACAATGCAACCAGGACTAGAGGCTCGATTAATTAAACCAGTTTTCCGTCTGCATAACAACGGTTATCTGTCATCATCTAATTCGCAACTGCTACATCTGTATGAAAATCGTGACCACTGACTGCTATTTGTATCTGTATGTGGGAAATCATTTGTTTAAAAATATCCCTTTATTTTTCTCTTCTTGCCAAAGATAAGAGAATTTGAAAAGTCATTGCCAACATAGCAGTTAGTGTAAATATACACACTATTAAAATTACTTCCTACCTTCACTGTATTTTAAAAAGAGCTCTATGATTTTCATTAATTTCCAAATTGAGAACTCCTTGGTTTTTAATCAGCTGTGTCATTCAATAAAATACTGTAGGAGATAACATTCTTTACAAAATTACCGTTGGAAGAAATCATTCTAATAAATACTCATTAAATAGAACATTATAACATTTAACCTAGAGGATTTTAAAGTGCAGAAAATTACTGGAAAAACCATTGCTACTATTTTTCAGGGTAAAGATGGACTGACTTTGACACTATGTACTCAAAGGAAACTGAATATTGTTTTTTGTGACTATATACCATGAAAAATACCCTAAGGATTACAACCACAGGCCAAATAATAACTGAACATTTAGAAAACTCTTCAGCAAGTCTTTAGCACCTGACAGTGGAGGTGATGGGCCAAAGACAACGCAAGTGAATTGCCATTTTCAAAAATTGTTAGGGAAATCTAAGAGTAATAAATCTGAGAGACGTAGGACTCACCAAAAATACCACAACCCATATACATAATCACAGCACAGATTATCTCCGCAGCAATACTGTTCGCCTCCGCACAGATTCCATTCGCAGTAATGAGCTGCAGCCTGAAATGGGGAGAAAATTATAAACATACAATATTACAGAACATCATATACATACAGTAATACATTCTGGTATACATCAACTGTACTTCTACATTTCATAATCATTTCCTTTTATATTAACACCACAGAGCCCTCATTAGATATAAAAGGTTCTCAACATGATCTAGGCAAGAAAGGATTGAAGAGGACTCAAATCTGAGTTCATAGATTAATGGGTACTGAATCTTTGCCACGAAGTCAGGCTCAAAGGCGAACGAGACCGAGCCCCTCGCCTTCGAGTGGCCGACCCGAGGAAACAGTCTGCGAAGCTTGCTCGATGGCAAAGCTAGAAGATGGACAGCCTTGAAGTTAGGAT
Organism: Palaemon carinicauda; assembly: GCF_036898095.1. Lineage (NCBI taxonomy): Eukaryota > Metazoa > Arthropoda > Malacostraca > Decapoda > Palaemonidae > Palaemon > Palaemon carinicauda. The sequence goes on from NC_090758.1 coordinate 14,263,270, forward strand.
CCCTGTAAGATAACCTTCTATGGGGCTATTACGACATATGTGCACGAGCCCTGAGAGAAGAACTGAAGCGGAAAGAAAGCGAGAATGAAAGGTTGAGGAAGGAAAAATGTTATTTTTATTAATAAAATAAATTTTTGAATATACTTACCCGGTGATCATATAAGCTGTCAGCTCTGCTGCCCGACAGAAAAACCTAAGGACAAAATACGCCAGCGATCGCTATACAGGTGGGGGTGTACATCAACAGCGCCATCTGTCGAGCAGGTACTCAAGTACTCCATGTAAACACAGAACCAATTTTCTCCTCGGTCCACTGGGTCTCTATTGGGGAGGAAGGGAGGGTCCTTTAATATATGATCACTGGGTAAGTATATTCAAAAATTTATTTTATTAATAAAAATAACATTTTTCAATATTAAACTTAGCCGGTGATCATATAAGCTGATTCACACCCAGGGGGGTGGGTAGAGACCAGCATTACATGTTTACATTATTATGAGCTAAGTATTTTGTATTTCATTTTAGCAGTTATTCAAAATAACAAACATAAAATAAATAAGTACCTGGTAAGGAAGTCGACTTGAACAATTACTCTGCCTTTTTAAGTACGTCTTCCTTACTGAGCCTCGCGATCCTCATAGGATGCTGAGCGACTCCTAGGAGCTGAAGTATCAAGGGTTGCAACCCATACTAAAGGACCTCATCAAAACCTCTAATCTAGGCGCTTCTCAAGAAAAGAATTTGACCACCCGCCAAATCAACCAGGATGCGAAAGGCTTCTTAGCCTTCCGGACAACCCAAAAACAACAATAAAAAACATTTCAAGAGAAAGATTAAAAAAGGTTATGGAATTAGGGGAATGTAGTGGTTGAGCCCTCACCCACTACTGCACTCGCTGCTACGAATGGTCCCAGGGTGTAGCAGTTCTCGTAAAGAGACTGGACATCTTTAAGATAAAAAGACGCGAACACTGACTTGCTTCTCCAATAGGTTGCGTCCATTATACTCTGCAGAGATCTGTTTTGTTTGAAGGCCACTGAAGTTGCGACAGCTCTAACTTCATGAGTCCTTACCTTCAGCAAAGCATGGTCTTCCTCATTCAGATGGGAATGAGCTTCTCGTATCAACAGTCTGATATAATAGGAAACTGCATTCTTTGACATAGGTAAAGAAGGTTTCTTAATAGCACACCATAAAGCTTCTGACTGTCCTCGTAAAGGTTTAGTTCGTCTTAAATAGAACTTAAGAGCTCTAACAGGGCATAAGACTCTTTCTAGTTCATTTCCAACCAAATTAGAAAGGCTTGGAATATCGAACGATTTCGGCCAAGGACGAGAAGGTAGTTCGTTTTTGGCTAAAAAACCAAGCTGTAAAGAACATGTAGCCGTTTCAGATGAAAATCCGATGTTCCTGCTGAAGGCGTGTATCTCACTGACTCTTTTAGCTGTTGCTAAGCAGACGAGTTAAAGAGTCTTTAAAGTGAGATCTTTAAAGGAGGCTGATTGTAGTGGCTCGAACCTTTCTGACATAAGGAATCTTAGTACCACGTCTAAATTCCAACCAGGTGTGGCCAAACGACGCTCCTTCGAGGTCTCAAAAGACTTAAGGAGGTCCTGTAGATCTTTGAGGTTGGAAAGATCTAAGCCTCTGTGACGGAAGACTGCTGCCAACATGCTTCTGTAACCCTTGATCGTGGGAGCTGAAAGAGATCTTACCTTCCTCAGGTATAAAAGGAAGTCAGCTATTTGAGTTACAGAGGTACTGGTTGAGGATACTGATACCGACTTGCACCAGCTTCTGAAGACTTCCCACTTCGACTGGTAGACTCTAAGAGTGGATGTCCTCCTTGCTCTAGCAATCGCCCTGGCTGCCTCCTTCGAAAAGCCTCTAGCTCTCGAGAGTCTTTCGATAGTCTGAAGGCAGTCAGACGAAGAGCGTGGAGGCTTGGGTGTACCTTCTTTACGTGTGGCTGACGTAGAAGGTCCACTCTTAGAGGAAGAGTTCTGGGAACGTCCACCAGCCATTGCAGTACCTCGGTGAACCATTCTCTCGCGGGCCAGAGGGGAGCAACCAACGTCAACCTTGTCCCTTCGTGAGAGGCGAACTTCTGCAGTACCTTGTTGACAATCTTGAACGGGGGGAATGCATAAAGGTCTAGATGGGACCAATCCAGTAGAAAAGCATCTATATGAACTGCTGCTGGGTCCGGGATTGGCGAGCAATAATTTGGGAGCCTCTTGGTCATCGAGGTTGCAAAGAGATCTATGGTAGGTTGGCCCCATGTGGCCCATAGTCTCTTGCACACATTCTTGTGAAGGGTCCATTCTGTTGGGATGATTTGACCCTTCCGACTGAGGCGGTCCGCCATGACATTCATGTTGCCTTGAATGAACCTCGTTACTAGAGACAGGTTTAGATCTCTTGACCAGGTGAGGAGGTCCCTTGCGATCTCGTACAACGTCATAGAATGGGTCCCTCCTTGCTTGGAGATGTACGCCAAGGCCGTGGTGTTGTCGGAGTTCACCTCCACCACCTTGCCTAGAAGGAGGGACTTGAAGCTTTTCAAGGCCAGTTGAACTGCCAGTAGCTCCTTGCAGTTGATATGTAACGTTCTTTGCTCCGAGTTCCAAGTGCCCGAGCATTCCCGACCGTCCAATGTCGCACCCCAGCCCGTGTCCGATGCGTCCGAGAAGAGAACGTGGTTGGGGGTCTGAACAGCCAGGGGCAGACCCTCTCTGAGGTTGATGTTGTCCTTCCACCAAGTCAGTGATGACTTCATCTCCTCGGAAATGGGGATCGAGACCGCTTCTAGCGTCTTGTCCTTTCTCCAGTGAACAGCTAGGTGAAATTGAAGGGGACGGAGGTGCAGTCTCCCTAACGCAATGAACTGGTCCAGTGATGAAAGCGTCCCTATCAGACTCATCCACTGTCTGACTGAACATCGGTCTTTCTTTAGCATGTTCTGGATGCATCCTTGGGCTTGACTTATTCTGGGGGCCGACGGAAAAGCCCGAAAAGCTTGACTGCGAATCTCCATCCCTAGGTACACTATAGTTTGGGATGGGACCAGTTGGGACTTTTCCATATTGACCAGGAGACCCAATTCCTTGGTCAGATCTAGAGTCCACTTTAGATTCTCCAGACAGCGACGACTGGACGAAGCTCTTAGAAGCCAGTCGTCCAAATAGAGGGAGGCTCTGATGTCTGCTAAATGCAGGAATTTGGCAATATTCCTCATCAGTTTCGTAAAGACAAGAGGCGCCGTGCTTAGGCCAAAGCACAGGGCTTGAAATTGGTAGACAACCTTCCCGTAAACGAACCTTAGAAAAGGTTGGGAATCTGGGTGGATGGGGACGTGAAAGTAAGCGTCCTTGAGGTCTAAAGAGACCATCCAGTCTTTCTTCCTGACCGCTGCTAGAACAGACTTTGTCGTCTCCATGGCGAACGTCTGCTTTGTGACAAAGACATTCAGAGCACTGACGTCTAGCACCGGTCTCCACCCTCCTGTCTTCTTTACCACTAAGAAGAGACGGTTGTAGAAGCCCGGGGATTGATGGTCCCGGACTTTGACTACCGCTCCCTTTTCTAGTAAGAGAGACACCTCTTGCTTCAAAGCTAGTCTCTTGTCCTCCTCTCTGTACCTGGGAGAGAGGTCGATGGGAGTCGTTGCTAGAGGGGGCTTGCGCAAGAATGGGATCTTGTACCCTTCTCTGAGCAACTTCACAGATTGTGCATCTGCGCCCCTGTTCTCCCAGGACTGCCAGTAGTTTTTGAGTCTGGCTCCCACTGCTGTCTGAAGAAGGTGGCAGTCAGACTCTGCCTCTAAAGGACTTGGTACCTTTCTTCTTACTCCCACGTTTCCCTTCGGCACGAGTACCTCCTCTGCTGGAGACTCTGCCACGAAAGGGCGGAATAAATCTTGACGCTGGAGTATCCATCCTGGGTCTAGACACGGTAGGCAAAGGGGTGGCTTTGCGGGCAGATGACGCAACCAGGTCATGCGTGTCTTTTTGAATCAAGGAGGCAGCAATCTCCTTGATCAACTCCTCTGGGAAAAGGCACTTCGAGAGAGGAGCAAACATAAGCTCCGATTTCTAACATTGTGTTACTCCAGCTGACAAGAAGGAGCAAAGGTTTTCCCGTTTCTTGAGGACCCCGGAAACGAACGAAGCCGCAAGCTCACTGGAACCGTCCCGTATGGCCTTGTCCATGCAGGACATAATGAGCATGGAAGTTTCCTTGTCAGAAGGGGAGGTCTTCCTGCTCAACGCTCCCAAACACCAATCCAAAAAGTTAAACACTTCGAAGGCTCTGAAGACTCCTTTCATCAGATGGTCTAAATCTGAAGGAGTCCAACAAATCTTGGAGCGTCTCATGGCCAGCCTGCGGGGAGAGTCTACTAGACTTGAGAAGTCGCCCTGGGCAGAGGCAGGAACTCCCAAGCCGAGAACTTCTCCCGTGGCATACCAGACGCTCGATCTGGAAGCGAGTTTCGCAGGGGGAAACAAGAATGCTGTCTTCCCAAGGTGCTTTTGGACTGCATCCAATCTCCCAACACTCTTAAAGCTCTCTTGGACGAGCGGGCGAGGACGAGCTTCGTAAAGGCAGGCGCGGATGACTGCGTGCCTAAAGCGAACTCAGATGGAGGAGAGCGTGGGGCTGCAGAAACAAACTGATCAGGATACATATCCTTGAACAGTGCAAGAACTTTCCTAAAGTCCAAGGAGGGAGGCGTGGTCTTGGGTTCGTCGATGTCCGTGTGCGGGTCGTCAAGGTGTGCAGCGTCGTCATCATCAGAGAGTCCATCGTCTGAATGCTGAGGAGGAAGCGGCAAAGGAGTAGGAATTGGCTGGTCAGCTGAGTCCGGCAGCACGGGTGCATGCGTGACTGCACTGGACGCAACGTCATGGAACTGTTGGCCAGTCTGTGAGCTGGCAACAACCATAGCTGCGCGGGGGCGCAAAGCGTCTACTCCTGACTGTCTAGTCTGCTGTGGGCGAGTAGTGGTAACCACACTGGGTTGCGGAGGTTGACGCACCGCGTCAAAACAAAACAACTTAGGTTGTTGTTGTAACTCGCGAACGTCAACGGAGGGTTCCGTGCGTCGCTGAACGTCAACATGCGGCTGGCAGGGTACACTGCGCATGGGTGGCGGGACTCTCACAGCTGGAGTGCGGGAGAAGGTAGCCTCAGCGTCAACTGGACGCACAACCGTGGTTGGTTGTAGGCTAACGGGTGCAGTGTCAACCTTCTCCGCACGAAAGTCCTGCATTAAAGATGTTAACTGTGTCTGCATGGTCTGCAGCAAAGCCCACTTAGGGTCTACAGTAGCAGGTGCGGCAACAGACGGTGTTACTGCCTGTTGCGGTACCGCTTTGCCTCTCTTAGGAGGTGTGCAGTCATCGGAAGACTGCAGCGAGTCCAAACTGACCCAGTGGCTACAACTGGGCCGTTGGACTTGCGCGGAAGGGACCTTGCGTTTGAGAGGTCGTGAGACCTTGGTCCATTGTTTCTTCCGAGAAACATCTTCCGCAGACGAGGAATAAATGGGCTCTCTCGTCTTCTTGTGGGTGGGGCGATCTTGGCAAGATACGTCCGAAACCACGGAGGGAACGTCTGTCCGCTGATTAAAGCCTGTCGAACCCTTTGGTCGTACGACATTGCTTCTCCCCTGGGCTTGGGAGCTTGCAAGAGGTCCCGGACTGGGAGGACGACAGGCACGAACAGACGCACCCTCAAGCGCAACACTAATACTTTCCACAACACTACCACTCACTTTGTCACTACCCACTGCACTCTTACCCTTCAACTCCTTGACGTCTGCCATGAGTTGGTTACGGTCACTCGCCAATGACTCGACTCTCTCACCCAGAGCCTGGATGGCACGCATCATATCTGCCATCGAAGGTTGTTGAGTGCTAGAAGGGGGATCAGGAGCAACCACTACAGGGGAAGGAATAGGTTGTGGGGCATGGGGAGAGGAAAAATCAACGGAGCGAGATGAACTTCTCCTGACTCTATCTCTCTCTAGCCTACGTGAATATTTCAGGAATTCGAGAAAATCGAATTCCGAAAGCCCAACGCATTCCTCACATCGATCTTCCAATTGACAGGTTTTACCCCGACAATTGGAACAAATGGTGTGCGGATCGATAGAGGCCTTCGGAAGACGCCTAGAACAGTCCCTAGCACTACACTTTCTGTATTTAGGGACTTGAGAAGGGTCAGCCATCTTGAATTAGTCAAAGGGGAATTCAAAATCTATCCAAGTCGTCAACAAATAATCCAAAATTCAATCAAAGAATGCAAGGAAGTATTGAAGATAACCTCTGCAAAGCGAAAGCTAATAACTAGAAATGTGTACTTCACCAAAATCTGTGAAAACCAATCCAGTAAGCAACAGCGTATTTAGTAGGTCTTGCCGGTGGCACGACAGAGAGAAAATTGATTCTGTGTTTACATGGAGTACTTGAGTACCTGCTCGACAGATGGCGCTGTTGATGTACACCCCCACCTGTATAGCGATCGCTGGCGTATTTTGTCCTTAGGTTTTTCTGTCGGGCAGCAGAGCTGACAGCTTATATGATCACCGGCTAAGTTTAATATTGAAAATGATGAACTGAGGATGTTAATGAAAGGGATGGAAGACTGAAAGATAACTTAGAAATAGCCGAGGAGAAAATGCGAGGAATTGAAGGACCAGATAATGAAAGAAAAAGGCAGATTCCCATAGCATCGCCAAGGAAGAAGAATGAGAGAACGAATAAGAGGAGTGCCACGGAGTGCAATGTCATAAGGCACGTACCGAGTAAAAGCAAGAACTTTCTGTAATCTTCACCAAAGGACACTGATCAAAAATGCAAGTCAGAGATTGAAAGGGAATGTAAAGAAATTCATCAGTTTCTTGACCAGGAAATAAACAGTAGTTTGAATAGTGAGAGAGATATAGTTGAGCTTTACAGATGCAAAAGTAAGTATTTGTATGGAGAAGAACTGTAAGGTAAAAGTATCACAAATTTTGAAAGTAATTTTCATATTTTCAAACTATACAAACCATTGTCCATTAAGAGGAGTTTGACTTCACCCAAGGACTTGCAGAGTGGTTGAGATTGGCAGTGAAACGTAAAGGTCTCAGGAGTGGTTGAGACGGGCAATGAAACGTCAAGGTCTCAGGAGTGGTTGAGACGGGCAACGAAACGTCAAGGTCTCAGGAGTGGTTGAGACGGGCAACGAAACGTCAAGGTCTCAGGAGTGGTTGAGACGGGCAACGAAACTTAAAGGTCTCAGGAGTGGTTGAGACGGGCACAGGAGTGGTTGAGACGGGCAGTGAAACGTCAAGGTCTCAGGAGTGGTTGAGACGGGCAACGAAACGTAAAGGTCTCAGGAGTGGTTGATATTAGCAGGGAAACGTAAAGGTCTCGTTTGTATAATTAGAACAAATAAAACTTGAAGGAGCGTAAAAGTGATGTCTCCTGTCAATCTCCTCATAAACTGAGCATGAAGATGTCCAAGATGATAGGTCCCTATCAGGAGATTGATATCCAGACGTGGAAGCACTTACAATATACCCCTAAGGATATGTTGTCCAAAATGTATCATGGTCATTTATGAGAAATAGGTTTCATACATTTTTTCTGTCCTCCCCCTTCCATGGGTGGGGGCAATTTTTCAACACTATCAGATTATATATCAGCTTAGTGAAATCAGTGTTACTATATGAACATGGGTCATGGTATGACAATGAAACAATCTCCAATAGATTCGGTAGATTTGAGAACAAAGCCCTCGGAAGGATATTGGGAGTTAAATGGCAGGACAGGATTAGAAATGAAACTATTAAGAGAGATTACTCAAGTGCCATATGTGGATGAGATCATGGTGAGGGGTAGATGGAGATGGTTTAGGTATGCTCTTTGCACTCCCCAACAGAGATTGGTTCACCAAATGTTTAGCTGTGTTCCACAAGGCACAAGAAGAGTTGGAAGACCCAAGCCTACATGGCTGAGGACTTTGAGGGGTGAAGTAGGAGATGATGCATGGAGAAGTATTGAACTAAAAGCTCAAGATAGAGACGACTGGCGAAATCTAACCGAGGCCCTTTGCGTCAATAGGCATTGGAAGAGATGATGATGATGATCTTAGCTGTAAAGAAAGAAAAGAAAAATGGCCAAACATTCTTACCTTTCATTCCTGACCTACACTGTGATCACCATCTAAGACAAGTGCTTCATAACCTGTTGAATCGCTACCACAGGTCCAAGGAATTGTGGGTATAATGCCTTCAAGACTTGCACTTTGGACAGGTTCTTCCTGAAGGCTAGGCTAGAATTGATAGCCCTGACTTTGTGAGTTTGCACCCTGGGAGACTCACTGGACGTAGGAGAGGCGGTTCTGATAGTCTCATGAAGCCAGACAGAAATCGTGTTCCTAGATAATTCGTTCTTCTCTACACTAGCGCTCAGGAAAAGAATCTGCAGCCTCTGGACTGCAGTGTTGTATTCTTTTTAGGTAATGCCATAGCTTTCCCAGAGGGCAAAGAAGCACGACATCCCGATTGCTAGTCGCCTTTTGATGACACGAAGGACTTGAATCTGGAGTCGTGACAGGCTTGGTTACTTGTCTTGGCCACAAACACCGAGATAAAAGTATAAGAGACATTCTTCCGCCGCTCCAAATGACTAGCGACACGAGATACCGTGGAGCTCGCATGTTCTCTTCGCTGAGGTCACTACTAACCGGAAATCAGTCTTGAGGGCCAAATCCTTATTTAACACACTTTTGAGTGTGAGTACGAGACTGCTCATGATAACTTCGATCTCCTGTGATGTCGCATTCTTGGGGTATGAGCAATCTGAGAGGACAAGGCTGCTGGAGCCCCTCATGACCATAAACAATTCTCACAATGAAAGGTAGGTCTAAGGCCTTCAGTCTCAAGACCAAACGAAGGTAGACACGGTAATCAGCAATCAATTACATAGAGGCTCTGACTAAAGAAGTATTCTGTTTACAATACCAATCGCAGAAGATGGCCTACTTATCCAGGTAGAAAGCTGCAGAGGATCTTCGCAAATAACCAGACATCTGAGCAGTACCTCACAAAAAGCCCTTATCTCAGAGGTGATGCTGGATAGTCACCACCCGTAAAGTGCAAGGGATGGCATTGAGCTGAATTACCTTTGCAGATGGGGCTGACACTAAAGGTTAAGCCATGGGGATAGTTCTTCCAGTACCTCGACGAGGAGCCTCAGCAGGTCTGGTGCTACTAGGTTCGTCTTTATATTCGATACAGTAGCACTGTGCCGAGGTGAAGCATGTCTAGGCGACACGCAGCGTTTTACCAGCATGCAAATCACTGCCTTGTGGGATGGCAGACAAGCCACCCATCTTGCACCCTCATGCCGCTGTCGGATACTTTTGGTAGGCCTATGACGATGCTGACCTCGTCAATTGCAGTTATCTCTACCCTTAGCCTTTGTAGTATTAGGTCGGTCACTCATGTAAAGAATCAAAGGACCATAGGGCGCAAGGCGAACACTAGGTACACAAGGGAGCGGGGTTTACCTGCAGTGGTTTGAGGTCAGCTGTGCAGAGACCCCAGGATGCTGCTTTCACTAAGAGAGAAGAGGATGAAGAAAAGAATAAGGGCCAGTCAAACCTTTTCATTCATGCAGATTGAAACTGGGTAACAATGCCCTCAACCTTCTGCTATTTGTCCAATAAGGAGCTTGAGGTTTTACACTAGCTGTTGTGCAGCCACCACAGGACTGATAGAAAACGTTTCGAGTCTCCTGTGGGTCATGTCTTGCAGGTAGTGGGATGTGAATGTGGTCTGACGATCCCACACCCCAGCTTGAAGAACCTACGTCACTGAGAAGTTTCTCTTGAACGCCAGGGACATAGCTAGGCCCCTGACGTCATGAGCTCTGGGGCGACGTGAAGAAGGAGGGTCTGAATTCAATGCATGGTCTATGACACTTGCAAATCCATGCTGAGATGGTGTTCTTGGTGACCCTCCTCTTAGTCCTTCCTGTGCTGACGAATAGTGCAGGCACACGAGGACGGGCTGCGGCTATTATATTAAGATACAGCCTCAAACTCCTCACAGGGCAGATTAAGAGATGGTCTGGGTCGTCTGTTACAGAACGAAGACTCGAGATCCGGAGAGAGTCGAATCGTGGATCCGCTACTCCCGGGTTCTAAGTCTTAGCAAAAAACTCATGGACGAAGCTGAACGTTACCTCTCCCCATTCCCTTGAATGGGCGACGTCGTGTGAGAGACCATGAAGTTCACAGACTCATTTGGCCAAAGCCAAAGCTAGCAAGAACACCGTCTTCCAAGTCAAGTGGCGATATGTTGCCTGGCGTAATGATTCATAGAGGGGTCTCTTAAGAGACCTAAGAACTCGAACCACATTCCATGGGGGAGGTCTCACTCAAGACTGAGGGCAGGTAAGCTCATAACTCCGTATGAGTAAGGAAAATTCTAGCGATAAAGAAATGTCCATTCCTTTCAGTCTAAAGGCGAGGCTTGAGGCTGAGCGATAGCCTTTTACTGCCGAGACTGACAGGCACATTTCTTCACACAAATACACAAGGAACTCTGCTTTTGCTGGAATAGTGGCATCGAGAGGAAAGATATCCCTTCCACGACACCAACCACAGAAGACTTTCCACTTTCCCTGGTAGACTGCTGCTGATGACTTTCACAGGTGTCCAGACATCCTAATCACAACTTATTGCAAAAATCCTCTATCAGAGAAGAGATGCTGGATAGTCTCCAGGCGTGAAGTCGTAGCGAAGCTACGGCTTTGTGGAATATGTTGGCATGTGGTTGTTTGAGTAAATTGTGTCACGGAGGAAGTTCTCTTGGGAGCTCCGTTAGGAGCTGCAGAAGGTCCGGAAACTATTCTACGTGATGCCATAGCGGAGCTATGAGGGTCATTGAAAGATTGACCGATGTTCTGGCCTTGTTGAGTACTCTCCTCATCAGACAGAACGGGGGAAGGGCGTAAACGTCGATGTTGTCCCACCGTTGTTGGAATGCATCTTGCCAGAGAGCCTTGGGGTCTGAGACTGGGGAACAATACAACGGAAGCCTGAAGTTCAGGGGCGTTGCAAAGAGGTCCACTGTCAGAGAACCCCACAAAGTCAAGACTTTGTTGGCTACTAGATGATCCAAAGACCACTCGGTACTCACTATCTGAGATCCTCTGCTCAGATTGTCGGCGAGCACATTCCTTTTGCCCGGAATGAAGCGTGCCAATAGTGGTATCAAGTGGATTTCGGTCCATCCCAGTATCTCTACTGCTAGACGGGATAGTTGCTGCGAAAAAGTACCTCCTTGCTTGTTGATGTAAGCCACTACTGTGGTGTTGTCGCTCATCACCACCACTGAGTGGCCCGCCAAGAATTGTTGGAACTGTTGAAGGGCCAGAAAGATGGCCTTCACCTCTAGGAAATTTATGTGGAGGTACTCTTCTGACTCTGACCAGGGGTCTGAGGTCGTGGGGTGCAGCACATGGGCCCCCCCCCCCACCCTTTTTTTTGAAGCGTCTGAGAACAGCATCAAATCCGGGGAGGGGGGGACGAGAAGATCCACTCTCTTTCATAGATTCTCGTCTGCCACCCACAACTCGAGGTTTGTCAGTTCCGCTGATCCCATGGGGATCCGGATGTCCGGGGAATTGCGAGTCTGATTCCACCGGGACTTGAGTCGCCACTGGAGGGATCTCATCCTGAGGCGACCATTGAGAACTAGACGGGCCAGTGATGAAAGGTGACCAAGGAGGCGTAACCACGTTTGGGCTGGAAGTTCTCGTCTGAGAAAAGGTCTTGCGACCTTTCTCAGACTTGTTATCCTGTCGTCTGATGGGAAGGCTTTGTGGAGATTGGTGTCTATAATCATGCCTAGGTATACCAATCTTTGTATAGAAAGCAGGGAGGACTTCTTGGGATTTACCATGATCCCCAGATCTTGGCAAAGTCTCAGAAGTTTGTCTCGGTGTTGAAGAAGGGTTGACACCGAGTCTGCTAGGATTAGCCAGTCGTCCAGATAGCGGAGGAGACGGATGCCAATCCTATGTGCCCAAGATGACACTAGGGCAAACACTCTGGTGAAAACTTGGGGTGCTGTGGAAAGACTGAAGCACTGCACCTTGAACTGGTACTTCCTGTTGTCTAGGCTGAATCTTAAGTACTTCCTTGAAGACGGATGGACTAGGATCTGGAACTACAAGTCCCTTACGTCCAGTGTACACATGAAGTTCTGAGGTCTTACCACTAGTCTGACTGTGTCTGCGTCTCCATGCTGAACGGAGTTTGTTTAAAAAACTTACTCAGAGCTGAGAGGTCGACGACTGGTCTCCAGCCTCCAGACGCATTACTTACAAGAAAGAGTCGACTGAAGAAGCCTGGGGACCCGTCAAGGGCCTCTTGGAGAGTGCCCTTCTTCAACAGGGTCTGGACTTCTGGCAGAAGGGCCTGCCCCTTTGCCGATCCCATGGCAAAGGAGTCTATTAACATTGGATTCCTGGTCACGGGAGGGATTGATGTTATGAACGGGACGCAATATCCTAGATGAATCACAGAGATTGTCCAGAGATTGGCCCCGAGTTGCTTCCACCTGTATGAGCAACTTTGTAGGCATCCCCCCACTGGTGGGAAGCAGGGGGAGTGCCTATCATAGCATTTGCGGCCTCGGCTGCTCCTTCTAGGATTTTTCCCTCCCCTGGAGGACTTCTTGCCTTTCCTGTCCTTGACAGGAAAGGGCTTGTTAGACACCACTGTCTTCGCTGCTGTTTTCGTCGTTGTGGTCTTGGTTGGACGGGACTGCTGAGGTGCTGGAGGTTTATAGGGATTGGATGTCAAAGCCCTGATGAGACTTCCTCCACCTCTCAGCAGCATGTTCCACTTCCTTAGGCTCAAACAGGTGGACTCCCTATAGAGAGGAATGTCTGAGCCTATTTATCTCGACGTTGGGGACCTGATGGTGGAATCTCTCATACACCGCATCTCGACTTTTCAAGATGGTGTTTTCCCACAAGTTCGAAACTTGGTGGGCAAGAAACTCGATTGTGCGAGTGCCTGAGAGAAGGAAAGTCTCCATTGCCTTCCTGGTACGCTCCTTAGAGAAATCCTTGGTTCGAATCAGGATTCCCAAGGTCCCTAACCAGATATCCAGCCACGAAGTACCCTGCATAGCATACTTTGTGACCTTTTCCTGATTAAGGATTTCGGCCGCTGAGAAAGAGACCTGCCGGCTGGAGAGTCTCTCTAGAGAGACCCCCTTAGTTAAATCTTCCAGAGAGTGGTGAAGAGGAAGAGCTGGACTGGGCTCCTCCAAGATCTCAAAGTACCTCCTCTGTTGTACACGAGGAGGTGGGAGGAGCTTGTTGGTAGAGCCAGAACGGTTGGAGGAGGCAAACTCGGAGAGCTGTTGGGTGATCTTAGCCCTGGCACCCTTCAACCCTTGAGACCAGGGCAGGGTTGCACTGGTCTTTGAGGGTTTCTGGGTGCCGAAGGCACGGTCTAAGACTGTGTCCTTGGCCTCCCGAGGGGGTATCTCTGGGTCGGAAAACCTGTTGAGAACCCTAATAATGTCAAAACCTGCCAGAATGCATGTTCTGACTCTTTCTGCTCCCCCTCTGACATCGGACTTGCAGCGAAGTCTCCATCTTCCATCGCTGAGAGCTCTTCCCTGGGTGGATCGCGGACATCCCCCGAGTGGCTGGTTGTCTCCGTCTTTGTAGTCCTGGATGAGGACTTTGGCAGGGTCTTGGAGTCTTTGGACTTCTCCCGAGGAAAGAGGTAAGACTCCAACATCGAAAGCCTAGGTGTTGCGTCCTTTCTGATCTCTGATGGGGGGGAACTCTCAGCGTGAAGGGAGGTTTCCTCCGACGGTGGAATGGAGGAAGGCCTTTCCTCACGTGACTCCCTTGGCAAAGATGAGATGGGAGAGTATCCCTGGGGAGATACTGGAAGGACTGGCCTTGATGGTCTGAGTGGAGTCAGTTTCATCCTCGAGGAAGTGACCGCGTCGGAAACTCCTCTTTTCCTCTTCAGTGGGATGGAGGAAGCCATGGTTCTGTGTCGGGAGTCTGGAGCTACTGTATAGGCTGCTCTGACGAGCGGCCAGACAAGGCAGGATTAAATGCCTGTGCCACAGCACTGACTAGGGCACTGAACCATGGCTGCTGACTGACCGAAGCACTGTCAGACAGATCCCTTGAAGGGAAAGGGACCAAAGGTTCCCTACGAGGAGTTATCATGATAGGTGGGTCCGCCTTAGAAGAAGGCAATTTCGGGATCCTGTACCCCTCTGCTGAAGCCTGTACCCCTTTCCCCGATGGGCGCGCTGAAATGCGCTTGTGGGGAGGGGAGCGAGGCGAAGATGACATCCCCGCGCGTGGTTCCTGTGCATGCCTGTTGGTGCGTGCGGGCGAGTGGGAGAGCGCGCAGGTTATAGCTGGCGCACAGGTGAGATCTGGCACATGGGCGTGAGTTGGTTTGCACGCGCGAGTGTTGGCGCACACATGCAGACACGTGTTGGCACTCGCATAATGGTGCGTGCCCGCAGGAGAGACCTGGCACGCAGGTGAGCGCTGGCGCATGCGTGCAGGAGTGATGGCGCGTAGGAGAACCTTGGTGTGCAGGCGAGTGCTGGCAAACTGGAGAGCGCTGGCGCAGGAGAGCACTCGCGCGTAGGAGATCGAGGGCGCATTGGCGCAGGTGAGTGCTGGCGCACAGGAGACCGTTGGCGCGTATGTGAGCGCTGACGAGTAGAAGATCGGTGGCGCGTAGGAGACCTTGGGCGCAGGCCGCGCAGAAGAGCGCATGTTGCAGCTGCCGACTATGAGGGCGAGCAGGCTGGTGTTGACTAGCTGCTGGTGAGCACTGATGTCCTGTAGGAGGTTGGCGAGCTGCGGGGCGATGGTATGCAGCTGAGCACTTCGGTAGGGCCTCAAGCGGCTTTTCCGGGAACAGGAACGGAGATGGAAGGTCGGAAGATCTGATGGATGGCAGGACAGGGACTGGGATATGCCCTTTGGAAGGGCGAGCATCCACCGATGGAGATCGCAAACGATCTGCAGAGAGGTCCAGGACCAAAGTCGGAAGACTAGTAGCAGGTCCAGTGATGGTCGAGGTCCAGAAGATAACTGCATCGGAGGCTCCTCTGCAGGGGAAGGTTGCAACAACAAAGCAGAAGAGCCGAAGAGGCGCCTTTTCACCGATGGTGAAGGGAGGCCTCTAAGGCGAAGTGGAGGGCGAGCTTTCCGACGAAGACGTCCTCTAGGGGCCGTTGGATCAGCAAGCTGACCGTACACCGCAGCATTCCTCCAAAGAGGAGTCTCTCTGAGTGAACTCCCCCGAGGGGAAGAAACACTCGCAGGAGAGACAGACGAACTTAGTTTCCCCTTCAAAGGATGTTCAGGAATGGGGGAAACTACGTCGGCAGCAACCTATGGAGAGTCTGGAGGGGCAGAGGAGTCGGATGAGATCATAGGTGACACCTCTGACACCACAATGTAGACAAGGGCCATAGGATCTAACTCTGACGGCAACGATAACTGCTGCACAATAGCACCCTTGCGGATTATCTGCACCAATGCGTCCTTGGAGGGCGGACCCGAGAGCCCCCAGGACGACCAAACCTGCAACAAAGGAGTTAGTGACAACGCCTCACCTGGAGGGAGAGGTGGGGCCACTTCACTAGGGGAAGCAACACCATCTCTCGAGGGCCGTGGTTGGCCGACATTAAATTGGTCTACACCACTACTCGACGGTCTGAAAAAGTAGGTGCTTCAGAGGAGGGTCGGGTGACGGAAGAAGAGGCCTAGGGGTTTCCTCCCTTCGAAGGAGAAATATCCCGCTTAGACTTCTTCTTCCGCCGTCACCCAAAACTCTCCCACTCAGAGTAAGACCACTCCCTACAATCATTACACTTATTATCACTATCACACCGTTGACCTCTGCAGGTGGGATGAAAGGTGTGGGGATCTGTCTCCAATGCCAACATAAATGTTCCACAGGGCCGGCCGGTGAGTCCAGGGCAGGTGCGCATGGTTGCAGAAGTCAACTCACAAACACACACACGCAAAAGAAAAAGCAAAAACAGATTAATGGCAGTCCAAATAAAGGCGAGGGATGAAGAGCGACAACGTTCGTTCACCATCCGAGCCAAAAGCAAAGTGAGCTAAATCACAGGTGTGTGAGTGGGAGCGGTAGGTTAATACCCTCCCCTAACCCCCGCTAACTAGCGGTGTGGGTAGTTAACCCTCGCTAAACTTTAATCGCTCGTCATTTCAGCTACGCCGAAAGTAATACCCAATAAATAGCGTGGTTTGTATTCCAGTTACGGAACAAATGAGATTTAGACGCTTCACTCCCCTTCAAAGAGGAAGCCGTCGAAGGAAAACAATCCCATCTAGATTTCACTTTCTTTCTACCTGGAAATTCTTCATTCAGAAGGGCAACCACTCCCAAGACACACAAGGAGAATCAAATGTGTGGCGATGTTTCTTACACATCGGACACAAAGAACGAGGATTGAAGTCTAAACGGCAATGTACGTTCCACAATGATGACCATCCACACCAAGACAAGTCTTCATCACACAAACTTGCTTAGCACTCATAACAGAATGATAGAAAAACCAGATAACACAAGGAAAGAAAACTTCAACGGGCAACACACGTTTGAACAGCAGAGCGGAACGAGTTACAATGGTGTGGCCAATGCTCTGCCGGAGAGTAGCTACCATATAGGTTGCCAGATCCTCGATAATTGCAGAGCTGTTTAGAGCACAATGCAATGACGTTTGAACTGGTACACTTTGCTTGCTATGACAGAGTTTATATATGAAAGATTTATTTCAATGTTACTATTGTATTTAAACTTCTCTTGTAGTTTATTTCCTTATTTCCTTTCCTCATTGGACTATTTTCCCTGTTGGAGCCCTTGGGCTTATAGTATTGTGCTTTTCCAGCTAGGGTTGTAGCTCACCAAGTAACAATAATAATAATAATTTTTCATCGGCCATCTCTGGCTCACATTAACCACTTATAAATTACTCAGGTTTATTCTAAATAGGAACAAATTAATAATACAGTGGTACCTCTACATACGAATTTAATCCGTTCCAGAACCAACTTCGGATGTAGAAAATGTTCGGATGTAGAAACGAATTTTCCCATAAGAATACATGGTAATTCATTTAATTCGTTCCTCAGCCTAAAAACCCATAATAAATCCTTAATAAATGGCTACACATAATTACACATAACAATAACATTACTGCATAATATGTAAGAAGCATGTAAAAAAGATAATTATAAAGAAATAAATAAAAAATGTGTTTTATTGCCACTTTACCTTAGAGACAGACCAACGCAGGTGTAGGATTTGCTACGCCGGAGACGGACGATCGGCGAGAAGGTAGACATGGTGTTAACATGTTCTTTAAATAAATACTCTCTCTCTCTCTCTCTCTCTCTCTCTTGTTCTTCTTCACTGTTAGTGTTAGAGACGTCTATTAATTTTTTCTGAGAGAGAGAGAGAGAGAGAGAGAGAGAGAGAGAGAGAGAGATTAAACAAAAATGAGAGATTAAACAAAAATATGTTGTGTACATATGATTTTTAACAGCGTTAACGAGTTGAAAGACAGTTAGATGTAACTAAAAAAACAATATCAGCGAATCTGAATTCCTTTATTAACTAAAACAAATATTGATACAAACACACTCGTGTGCGTATGCGCAAACACACACACGCACGAGGAGACACGATCGGCGAGGAGGTAGAGATGGTGACCGATAACATACCGTAACTTACACTACGGAAATTTTAATCTAACTTAGCTTATTTATTTTGATTTTATTTTTATATTTCATATTTTTTACATTTTTTTTCTTTTGATTTTTTATTTTCATCACTTTCAGTGACGAGTTACGGTGTGTTATCGCAGTCACCATCTTTACCTCCTCCCCGACCGTCTCTCTTACTGCGTAGCAATTCCTGTTTTAGTTAATAAAGGAATTCAGATTAGCTGTTATTACTTTCTTAGTTACATTTAATTGTTTTTCAACTCGTTGACGCTGTTAAAAATCATATGTACTCTAAACACATTTTTGTTTAATCTCTCTCTCTCTCTCTCTCTCTCTCTCTCGGAAAAAAATAATAGACGTATCTAACACTATAACAGCGAAGAAGAGAGAGAGAGAGAGAGAGAGAGAGAGAGAGAGAGAGAGAGAGAGAGAGAGAGAGAGAGAGAGAGAGAGAGAGAGAGAGATTTTATTTAAAGAACATGTTAATGCTATGTTTAGAGAGAAACAGAAAAAGAGAGAAGTCTTATTTAAAAGAGCTTGTTAATGCTATCATGGTTTTCTTTGCTTCACTTTTTTCTTTCTTTCTGTTCATCACGCTGGCCCTTCTCACAAATGATCGTTGCCAACAATCTCTTTGTCCTTTATCCCTATCAACAAAAGGCGTTCTATCTCTTCCAGGGTATTGCTAAGATGTCTTGTAATAATGGTGATCCCCTTCGATGGTTATTTGCTTTAATGGCTGCCTTCAGCTTGATGATCCTCGAGATATTAGGCCTATTCCGGCCATATTGTTTAGCCATACAGTATCACTCACATGCACACTGCTCTCATGTTTTTCTATAATTTCTTGCTTCAATTCTAATGAAAGAATTGCCTTCTTCCTGTACTGAAACTTAGCTTCTTAGGCACCATGATTATAGGTAAAATCAAAAAGGAAATGTGAGAAAAGGAAGAAAATAAGCACTGTTAATAACAGACCCAACAGAGGACAACCACACGATACACACAAGAATAGAGAACTGAGCACTCAACGCTCAATGGCGCAATGTTTACTTCGTGTGTCGAAATAAAATTCGGGTGTAGAGTCAAAAATTTGCTCGAATTTTACTTCGGATGTTGGAAAATTCGGATGTAGATACGTTCGTGTGTAGAGGTTCCACTGTATACGTACGAAATAGTATACTAAACGCTTATAGTAAAGCACATTGTTCAGCTAAATTTTACTAAATCCTCAACAATATATCAGTACCTCATTTGTCTATGGTACATATTGAAGGCCTTTATTTTTCTACCATATATTAACGCTTCAACAAATTTACAATGCACAGCATTTTGCGTCAAAAGATTTTATTGTTTAGGACGAAATTTATGATAGACTAAAACAGCTGCAGATTAGCTTACACCAGGCCATTACTTTAAAAGGGAAATGTACTTAAGATATCAGAATTCAGTAATGAAATTTAATCAACAACAGTAACGACTGGCAATATTGTGTTAGGGTAAATATTTGTCGAAAGTCCATAGGTAGATTCAAGATAACGGCAACGGACTCGACTAATTTCACGTAGCGTAATAATATTCAGACTGATATAGCCTAACCTAAAATAGGGTCTATAATTACAATGCCAAGTGGCAATATTGTATTACAGTAAATCTTCGCCGAAAGTTCACAGGTAGATTCAAGATAACGGCAACGGACTCGACCAATTTCACGCAGCGTAACAAAGCTCGGACTGATCTAGCCTAACCTATAATAGTCTTTTTAATTACAATGCCAAGTGGCAACACGGTATTACGGTATATATTTACCGAAGGTACACCGGTATATTCAAAATTACGTCAACCTCGAATAAATTCAGGTAGCGTAACAACACTCAGACCGACGTAGCCTAACCTAAAATAGGGTCTATAATTAAAATACCATGGAAATTAGTTTTAATTATGTTAGGTTAGGTAAGCCTAGGCTACGTTACACACACACACACACACACATTCTCTCTCTCTCTCTCTCTCTCTCTCTCTCTCTCTCTCTCTCTCTCTCTCTCTCTCTCTCTCTCTCTCTCTCTGGGCAGGTAACCTTGTCAAGCCACATTGCTTCAAACAGGCCTGTAAATTGAGCCTTTAATAAGTAAACAATAATTAGATATATATATAGCCCATAATCAACAAATCCCCCCCCCCAACCCCCAACAAGGAAGTAAAATAGCCACCTTTCTCGAAAGACAAATGACGAGGAACAATTTCACGAAGGTAAAAAGCGCCATTATTTCCGTCTTAATTTATATCGACAGACTTTTCTTCCTCTTCTTCTTTATCCTGTCTGATTATCTGTCATTTTTCCTCACTCTGTGACGTCTGTTTACTTTCCTTTTCCCGTCTATTTGGACGAATACGTTTACGGAAGATGTCGAATCACGTCTGCTGTCACTCTATGACGTATCAACACTGTCCCCCCAATCGCCCCAAACCCCCGCTAGCCCCCCCCCCCCCCTGGGCTCAGGATGAAATCATAGAGATAGTAGAAATAGATTAATATAAATTATTATTTTTTATTTTAATAATTAAATGTTAGGGTTAATTGGTTTTAATTATTCAATTTCAAGGTCAAATTTGCTTATTAATATTATTTTAATGTCTCCCCAATGGCCCAAAACCCCCGCTTTCTCCCCCCCCATCCCCGACTGAGGACGAAATCATAGACATAGTAGAAATAGATTAATATAAATTATTATTTTTGGTTCTGGTAACTTGGTGGGTTATTGTATATATTTTAAACTAAATTCCTCATTTAATATACAGCAAATGTAAATCAATTAGTGTAGGAGTGATCTTTTCTCTGGGTGGAACACCTTTTATCAGTCTTGCACCTCTTGTTATTATGTTTTGTAATTTCTTGAGTTGCACTTTAGGTAGATTTTGGTAGATGGAGTTATAGTAGTCAATATTATTATTATTATTATTATTATTATTATTATTATTATTATTATTATTATTATTATTATTATTATTATTATTATTATTACTTGCTAAGCTACAACCCTAGTTAGAAAAGCAGGATGCTATAAGCCCAGGGGCCCCAACATGGAAAATAGCCCAGTGAGGAAAGGAAACAAAGGAAAAATAATATATTTTAAGAACAATGACATTTAAATAAATATATCCTATATAAACTATGAAAACTTTAACAGAACAAGAGAAAGAGAAACGAGATAGAATAGTGTGCCCGAGTGTACCCTCAAGCAAGAGAACTCTAACCCAAGACAGTGGAAGACCATGGTACAGAGGCTAGGGCACTACCCAAGACAAGAGAACACAATTTATCACAAATTTTCTTTACAGAATGCTCTTCTCTTTTAATCTACGGCCATACCATCTTAACCTTTCCTCCTATAGTTTCTTTGATGTTTTAATGACCCTTAGGTCTACAGTAGGCTATTCCTAATATGTTGATTTCCAACCCTGTGCCACTTTCTTCTATTTTCTTTAAAAAAAAAGAAAATATATGTGTCATTGATGGTCTGAAAACTGCATTGTGCAATGAGCCATTTATTTTTTAAGCTAATTTCCTATTACATATGAAACCATACACCTTTCTCCATTTTCCATCTTCCTTGCCCCAAGCATTAACCATCAACGGGTCAAGGTACTTGAATTTATGTATGGAAAATTTATCTAATTTTCTGATACAGTTTTTCAATTGTTAGTTAATTAAGAAGGGGGTATCTACGGGATTATGAAAAGCGTTTGATAATATATTCAATTACATTTTGCTTAATTGATTGGAATATTACCATGGCTGCACTATTCAAAGGATTTTATTAAAGAATTTTATTAACTCTAGCGAACCCTCTCGGGTTAAAGGAGTACACTATACAAAATTACAATTTAACTTACGATAATATTGCAAGATAGTAGTGAAAAAAGGAAAATTATTTCTAATTGCATATCTATACAATACTGTATATCATATACGTATGTTATGAAGACCAAGATAAAATAAGTTGAAGGGGAAATAAGAGATGTGTGAGCCTAATGGCATTTTAGCCTTTATCAATCAGTGCCTTAATTTATTTAATTAATAAGAAAAATAAGAAGAATAGAACCTCCTCTGTTTTCTTATTAATTTTTATGGTATTTATTCTTAACCTTCGACTCGGTCAATAAGACTTATTTATTCAGAACGATTAATACAATAACAGTCGTTTGAAAAAAATCTAGAATACCAACTTATGAGAAATTCAATAAGGAAAATAATAATAATAAATCATATATGACAACAATTAAGACTATAAATAAAGGAAATTGTTTAAATAAAAATAATTAGATTGTTATGAAATGAAATAATCTGGGGAATTTTATTAAACTCAAGAAGAACTTGAATACTACGAGTCTAATATATATCATCAATATTGTTTATTTATCTAATTCTTTTATGATTTAATAAATTGAATTATATTAATCACAATTTTAGAATTTTCATGATTTTTTAATATATGATTCTAAGCTAAATAGAGTAAATTTAAGATAAACAAAATACATTAGAGATTTAGAAATTTTACAGGTTTGTTTACAAAGGTTAAATCTACGTCGAACTAAGAGTCCAGAAGAGAATTTACGTTATTTAACCGTGAATATTTAACGTTATTTAACCGGAAATAATCTCTAGAACACAAGATGGTTTGTGAGAAGTGTCAGAAGAAGCTAGGAAAGGTAAGGAAGCTGTTATTTAATATATTAGCCACTAATTGAGAGGAACAGTGAATGACACCATATCTACGATGTGTATTTTGTACCTTAAACCTCATCTATTGTGATTTATAATTATGAATGTTTTAAATTAGGGTGTATTAAAACTCAGTGTAAGTGTATTTCAGGCTCAGTGTGTCTTAGAGTTAACTCATGACCCTAAGCGAGTCACCACGCTTAAGGTCGACTCGTAACCCCATAGTATCATATCGGTAATGAGGTAAAATTATAGTTATGGACGGAACTAACCTAAACTTGGAGCCTTTGTAGGGTGACGGCCAGATCCCGTAGAAAACGGGATTATTCTGAGCTGTGGCCGTCGTTCTAAAAACGATTTTGGCGGGAGAAGCTAAATTAAAAAAAAAAAACCCTAACCTATGCTAAAAGCCCTAGGGGCCCCCTTACACAACAGTTTCCTTACCTACGAGTACGGCGGGAGAAGCTAACTTAAAAAACCCACCTAACCTATGCTAAAAGCCATGTCCTTACCCAGGGGGGCTGCGCCCCCTAGACCCCCCCCACTTACACAACATATTTAGGATCCGTAGACCATTTCCAAACGTTTTATTCTATACAAGATAACAGTCGGAGCAATAATAAGCAAATTAGGACGCTTGGCCGTAGCGCTACAAACTACCCCTAAACTTTCCCCCCTAACCTAACTTACAAGGCGTGTCCTTACTTACATACCTAACGGGGGGGCTGACGCCCTCCTGCGACCCCCCCCCTTACACTGCCGTATTCTTAGCCATAATATTACATACAGGTGGCCGCTATCATACATACACTCCTATAAATTTAATGGTTTTTGCTCCGCCGTGTTTTTGTGTTTGTATATTACTGGATCTCCTTAACGGAAATTGAGAGTTGAGGAATTTAGTGGTTATCATCAATGAGGAAATATTTTTCTTCCTGTGTTGTCGTACCTCTTACAAAGCTCTCATTTCCAGCAGGATTTATTTGTCTTTAGCCAACTGTATCACAATAACATCTGGTAACGTCATTTGTAAAAGAAACTATGCCCATTCTTAAATCTTTGAATACACTTTGTGTACTGTACCCGCGTTGTAAGCAATGCACTTTATAAAATAATTTCAAAGTATGATTATTGCAACAGTGAGGGCACTGTGTAGATTTTATAGACATCAATAATTCTAAGATACAGTACTGTATTTGCTTAACTACGGTGCCTGTATAAATTTCTATGTAGCAAGTCAGTTGGCTGTAAATTTAGTTATAATACAGTACTTTATTTATTATTATTATTATTATTATTATTATTATTATTATTAGGCAAGCTATAACCCTAGCTGGAAAAGCAGAATGTTATAAGCCATAGGGCTCCAACTCTGAAAAATAACCCAGTGAGGAAAGGAAATAATAAACTACATGAGAAGTAATGAATAATTGATATAAAATATTTTAAAATCAGTCACAAAGTTAAAATAGATCTGACAATTATAAACTATAAAGAGAGACTTATTGAGCCTGTTCGACACAAAAAATAATCGCTGCAATTTTAACCTTCTGAATTTTCAAGATATTCCCACTTAACCCTTTTACCCCCAAAGGACGTACTGGTACGTTTCACAAAACACATCCCTTTACCCCCATGGACGTATCGGTACGTCCTTGCAAAAAAAATGCCATGAAAATTTTTTTTTTCATATTTTTAATAATTTTTTTGAGAAAATTCAGGCATTTTCCAAGAGAATGAGACCAACCTGACCTCTCTATGACAAAAATTAAGGCTGTTAGAGCAATTTAAAAAAATATATACTGCAAAATGTGCTGGGGAAAAAATAACCCCTTGGGGGTTAAGGGTTGGAAATTTCCAAAGAGCCTGGGGGTAAAAGGGTTAATTATACAACCAAAATCTTTCAGGTTATCACCCCAGACACCTGGAAAGCCGGAGCAAACAACACAGTGGAAGGAGGCGGTCGGAAAATTAACGAAAACAAGCTCCTGACCAGTAAGAAAAATCGCTTCAACCCTTATACGGTGAGTATCAAAAATCTTTAAACACATTCTGCTAAAGGGTATTCATATGGTTGACTTCAGGTTGCGGGCTTTGGATTTTGCACAGCCGTTACAAAGCTCCCAGAGGGCTAAAATTAGTGGCTACACCATCACTTTGCAGTTACTCTACAGCCTCTACAACTTTTAGAATTTTTCCAGAAGGTTAAAATCATTGGCGGACACTCAAAATTTGCTTGTAATTAAGTGTATTGGTAATCCAATTCATCTATGCATTAGTGACTTCTAACTACAATAATTGAATTCACTATATTTCAAATAAAAGTCTGCCATGAGAAAAATACATTCTGAAATATCAGCATCTCCTAGTTTTCTTCCTTATTCTTGTTCTTTTATTTTCTTTTCCCTTTTTTACATTTGGTTTATATAGTTATTTTTTTAAAATGTATCTATCCTGTCTTCAAGTTTCATAAAGGAGTATTGTGATAAAAGATATATATTGTACACATGCAGACAAGTGCATTTAGTGTACACTTGGAAATTGTCAGTGAAAAAATAAAATACATTACTAATGATTTTTTAAAATTTTCTGAAAATCAATTGTATTTTGTTCCGGAACCAAAATACAAACCACGCTATTTACATTGGGTTTACCTTTTAGCGTAGCTGAAATGGCGAGCCATTAGAATTCAATGAGGGTGTATTACCCCGCGCTAGTTAGCGGGGGGGTAGGGGAGTGGTAGCTAGCTACCCCTCCCCCCCTCACACACCGGTGAAGCTCACTTTCACTTTTGGCTTGGACTGGGACAGACGTCTCTGTCTTTGTCCTCGCTTGGCAGCCATTGTTTGTTTTGTCTTTACTTAATCACTTACTTTTCTTTTACTCAATATATATGTAAACATTTTTTCATGTTTGTATATATATTTGAGTATAGAAATCAGTAAGTTTCCTTTTCAGAGTTGTGTGTGTAGTGTACGATATCTCCGTGGAGTCCTCGGCAGGTAGGCCACCACGGCGTAATTTTATGGGTTACGATCGAGTTTGACTTCGGTCTTTCTCTCTCTCTCTCTCTCTCTCTCTCTCTTGAGGTCGTTTACACTTTTACTACGTGTTACTACGCCCTTGTAGCTTCCTTCCCGTGTGGGGGGGTTGCTACGCCGTACGTTTTGTCTCAATTAGTTTATGAATCTAATTGTAGTTGTTAATTTTTCAGCTTGTAGAACGATTCCTTTTGGGGTTTTCGTTCTTTCTTTATTGTTCATTCAATTTTAATTACATAATTACATAGTTTCATAATTATAATTGTTATAATTCTGTTTTGGTTACAGCTCTCCTTCCGTGAGTGTAAATGGTTGTGAGGGCACGTGCCTGTTGTGTAATTCTTGTTTCCTTTCCCTCGGGATTCCTCTTCGGAGCCTTCCCGGGGAATGAATGTGTACTAATGATTTTTGTTTTATTTTTTTACAGTTACCGATCTTGTTCGTTTCTGTAATATGGCAACGGTGTGAGCTGTCTTGTTGAGGCCTGGGGATTCGGCTGTTGCTGCCTCCCCTTTGGATTTTCGTCAGGGGCGTGTCTCCTTCTACTGGAAGTACTCCCGTGACGATTGACAGCTCTCCAGTTCATTTTAGAACTCTCAGGAGGCTTGCCTCCTTGGGTGGGTAACTTTCCTTCCGAGGGAAGTTTTTCCTGTCCAGGCTTGAGTTTTTTCCCTTTTGGGGGGTTCTTCTCTTGCCTTTTTTTCGTGCGACTATGCTCTTGGTGCTGAGCGGTCACACCTGCAGTTTCGCTCAAGGGGCTGGGCAACTGCAGGAGCCCCTCTTCGGAGGATTGCTCCTTTTAGGTCACTGGCTGACCAGTCTCTTCTACGAAGTGTTTCTCTTTCGTTTGCGAGAGAGTACACTCATAGAAATTCCTCTTCGGAGGATTCTTCTGCTGCTGTTGCTGTTGGCCTCCTTCGCCGTAAGGCTCACCGTCCGCCTCGTCGTAAGGGCCTCTCATCTCCCTATAAGGGTGCTAAGAGGCGCCTTTTTGAATCACCGTTTGCAGCCTACAACTCCTTCTTCTTGATCTTCCGCCCCTGGTGCAGATGGACAGCAGTCTGACTTCGTCTTCCGACGGGCAACGGTCTTCCGACGGACATCAGTCTCCCGGCGGACAGGCAACGGTCTTCCGACGGACATCTGTCTCCCGACGGACAACGATCCCTTCGGGGCAAAGGGTTGCCTCCCACGGGGGTTCTTCCCTTGCGTGTCAGGGTTCCCCTGCGCGCCCTTCTGCTGTGTTCTCTCCTGCTCCTGCTCAGTGTTAGCGCACAGGCGCTCTCCTGCTCATCAGCGCTTCCTGATCGCTAGCGCTCTCCTGTTCGCCAGCGCTCTCCTGTTCGTCAGCGCTCTCATGATGATCATCTCTGCTGTTTCTGTTGGTTCCTGTTACGCGCCCTGTGCACCCACGTTCGCCCTCGCGATCTAGAACTTCGGTTCAGGTCTGGGTCAAGGACTCTTCTTCTATGCGCAGGCTTCCATGCGTTGCCTTCTGCTCGTCAGCGATCATCAGCTCGCCAGCGACCTTACACGCGTCAACGTTCACCTGCTCGCCAGCGATCTCCTACGCGTCAACGATCGCCATCGATCTGCCACGCGTGTCAGTTCCCCTGACCACCATCAGTAGCGATCTAGCGCTCGCCTGCTGTGGACCACGATCTCCGGTAGCTAAGTCTTGCCGTAGATCTTCCTCCTGCTCGCCAGCGCTCACCTTTTCTTCTGTCCTTCTGTGCGCTAGCTTTCTTCATTTGCCAGCGCACATCTGCGCGCCCTTCTTTGCCACGCACCAATGGGCACCAACGGTTTTCTGACCGTCTAGGATCGCCTGATTAACAGCTGGCTTCAGCGCTCACCTTCCTGATGCACCTGCGCGCCTTCTGTTAGCGCGATGCGCGCTAACCATCACTAGTCTCTCCCGCGTTGGCAATCGCCTACGCACCCGCGCGATTCTTCATCTGCTCGCTAGCGTTTTGTTAACGCACCACCGCTCGCTAACGCGCCATCGCTTGCCGTCACTCTCCTACGGGCTATCGCCTCGCCAGAACGCGCCATTGCTCGTCAACGCACCATCACTTGCCGACGCGCCATCGGTCTCCCGACCGCCTGTGCTCACCCGCGCGCCCACGTGCCTGTGCGGCCACACGCCCACGTTCCCGCGCGACTGCACGCCCACGTTCCCGCGCGTCCGTACGCCCACGTTCCCGCGCGACCGCACGTCTACGCACATGCTCTCCAATGTTCGCCCGCGCGCGAACCAATGGTATTCCATCGCGCGAACGGACGGTTTCCGTCGCGCAGACGGACGGTGTTCCGTCGCGCAGACGGACGGTGTTCCGTCGCGCGAACCGACGGTGTTCCGTCGCGTGAACCTACGGTGTTCCGTCGCGCGAACCGACGGGGTTCCGTCGCGCGAACCAACGGGGTTCCGTCGCACGAACCTACAGTGTTTCTTCGCACAAACGTTGGCTTAATTCTTGCAGTATCCATTGCTCGCCTATGGGTTATCGCTCGCCGACCTCCAGCTCTCGCCCTTCCTACCACGCTCGCCCTCCTTCTGCGCTCCTTCGCTCACCTTCGTTTGCGTTCCTGCGTGACCGCGCATGGGCGCTCCCACGTTCGCCCACGCGCAAATCATTGATTTACCATCGCGCGAGCTCCAGGGCGATTGCGACCACGATTCCCATTGGGGTTTTCGCAGCATGAACAGGCTGGCGAGTTCTTCTGGAGCGTATTTCCAGAACACGGCCTCACCCCGTAAACGCAGAGCATGGCACATGCAAGAATAAGAAGAATCTTCAGGGAGGTCTGAGCAACACTCCTCTCTCCAGAACCTGGGTTAGCCCTTCCCCGTCATTCCCTGGAAGGACTTTGGCGGGGGGCTTTCCGTTCGAGATTTCTCCATCGGCCAAGGGGTGACTGTTTACCCCTTCCTCTTCTCCATCTCGTGTAAGGGGCTTACCAGGTCCTTTCCCTCCTCGGTTACGGCCCGAGGTTTGGTTCAAGGAAGCTACAGGAAGGTCATGGGTACTTTCCTCCTCTCGGGCTCAAGCACCTTGGCGTTTCGTCGTTAAGTATCGAACTTGCGGACAAGCTCGATGTTGGACCATCTGGACGCGCTGACCGAGGGCTTCCTTTCGGGTGTCTCATCCGTGGATGTCGACAACCTCAGACACCCTTCCATCCTTGAGAAGAGTTTGTTTGTGCCCAAGGACAGAGACATAGACAGCGGCTGTGCAGAGGAAGTCGACTTCCGTTTTCACTCCTCCAAGGGGGGGGGGCAGAGTTCACGAACTCTAGGATTGGCACCCCCCCCCTTGCAGGTTTCACACTGGGAGGATGCCTAAGGTTACTCATCCGGATGACAGCTTCCCGCTGCCCATTCCCGCACGATCTCTGTGATCAGCCAAGGATATCGCGCCTGCCGTCTCTGTCAGCGAATTTAGTGTCTCTGAACCTCTATACCATAGGGTCAGTAAGAGTTTGCCCGTTTGGGCAGAATGATCCATACCTTAGAAGAAGGTCTTCCATAGGATCATCGACGGCTTCACCCCCGGCTTCTTCAGTCGATCCTTTCTTGTAAGGAAGTATCTGAGACGGGAGTTCCGTAGTCGACCTCTCAGCCCTGATCAAGTTTGTCGAACAAACTTCGTCCAGCGTGGAACAGCAGAATC
Organism: Palaemon carinicauda; assembly: GCF_036898095.1. Taxonomy (NCBI): domain Eukaryota; kingdom Metazoa; phylum Arthropoda; class Malacostraca; order Decapoda; family Palaemonidae; genus Palaemon; species Palaemon carinicauda. The sequence continues at coordinate 14,292,530 of NC_090758.1, forward strand.
GATCAGACTGATAACAAGGTGACAGGACTCCTTAAACCCTGGATCGGAAGGACGGATACTTTCAGTTTCCATTCCATCCATCTTCCAGGAAGCTTGTGGAATTCAGCCTAGACTGCAGGTATTCCTGCTTAAGATGCAGTGTGGCGATCCCACCGTGGCATCGCAGGTTTTTTTCCCCAGAGAACTCTCCCTGCTTTCCTCATGGCCGCTCAGGTGCAGGCTTCCGCCTCCTTCGCTTTTTGGAGGTCTGGTCAACTCCGGTAGGCTCGGGTTCGACCTTCTTCAGCGCTGGGACAAGCTTCCGGATGCTTACCATGAGTGGGGGTTCATGGTATTTTGCTAGGAGCCTTCTCTTCTTCTGCCTCAACATCTGGAGTATCTGGCCATGATATTGAGTCAACAGCCTTACCACGTTGGAAACACCGCTTCTCGTCCGTCCAGCGAGGTTAAGCAATGTCGGTTCTGGTCGGTACTTGGATAGGTGACCACCAGGGGACGCCAGATTCTGTTGCCACCTCCTCCGAGCCTTCCCTTCAGTTGACTGTGGCAAGGCTGAGGAGAGTCGCAGTACCTGTTCTCAGTCAAGCAGAGCTTTCAGCCCTACCTTGGAACGTTTCCTAGTTCTCCTTTCCTCATTGACCCGTCTATAGTTCCGAACGGTCGCCTCAGGATAAGTTCCATGTGGGGCGGTCCAAGTTCCGGTGGTTTCAGGCAACGATTAACCGGACTTTCTGGCCCCTGTGGGACCAGCGGGAAGATTGGACCTGCAATGGGTGTTGACCTATGGAACCTCTTGATGGGAGTGGATATTCTCGTCCTTTCCCCACATTTTTTATGCTGTTCTCGGACTCGTCAAAGAAAAGGGGGGGGGGGGCATGTTCCGGTCCAGGCCTATGGTCAGGACCTGAAGGATACCTCTCCATCATTCAGGCAGGTTTAGGGGCCGTAGTCTGGCCCCTCTACAAATCCTACAGCTCCTGCCGAGTCGCTCCGTGCGCGTCGACTTCATGATTCTGGCGTGTTCTAACCAGCAGGGGACGCATTTTCACACCTTCACATCTTGCAGTACAGATACCGAGATGATTGAGATACTCTCAATACCACCATCGGCTCTCTCATTCCAGGCAGAGGAATTTTCTCTCCGACTATCCGATCAGAGCCTCGTAGAGAGAGAGTACCTGGGGGTCTTTGGCCTTGAGTAACCAGCAAGTCCTGGTCTGGGGGACCTGATCGCGACAGCTTGGAACCTCAAGCTTCCGCTGTTCTTCTCCCCAGTCTCAGACCTCGAGACTCTGGCAAGATGCATTCCGGTGATGGTGGGACAATTTCGACGCCTGCGTCTTCCCTCCTTGGTGTCAGTTGAGAATGGGTCTCAACAAGACCAGGTTGTCTGTCAACCTTTCAATGGGAGAGCTCCACTGGGACTGCGCAGAACGGTTTCCGGACCCTCTGCTTCCCCTGACGGAACTCCCGGGAGAGCTTCTCCCACGGCACAGACTACTCAAACAACCACACTGCAACATCTTTCACGAGCCGGGGCGTCGCTTCGGCTTCATGCCTGGAGACACTACGCCTCCTCCTCAAGCAGAGACAACCCGCTACAGTCGCGGGACGGAGGTCGCGTCATCTGAGATAGTCATCTGCAGGGGTCTTCCAGGCGAAGTGAAGAGTCTTCGGTGGTTGGTGCCGTGGGAGATATACCTCTTCCCTTGAGGCCTCTTCTCCAGCAATAACGATCTTATTGCCTTTCGGCGGGAGGAAACTCCTTTCCGCTCTCGGCAATGAAGCCTGTCGCTCAGCCTTTCCCTGACCTTCAGGCTTAAAGGAATAACTTTTTCCTTCCCGCTGGATCTTTCCTCGCAAATGCGAAGCTACGAACGTCCCTGCCCTAGTCGGAGTGAGACCTCCAACTTGGAGCATGGCTCGGACTTTTTAGTCCCTTAAGAGATCTTCTCAAGACCCTTTATGTCAGGCCTCTGATTCTATTCCGTCTTGGGTCTCCTGCTCACTCTGGCCGCGGCCAGTGTGTAAGCAATCTTCTTGGTCTCGTACGACTCCGCCCTTTCTAAGGAAGGGGGGAAGGCAACATTCAGGTTCGCTCCTGAGTTGTTGGCTGGACTCAGAATCTTGGGGTCCCGGCCCTTCGATCCAATTCCTTCAAGATTTTGAGCCTCCATTCTGTATCTGATGTCCCAAAACCTTCTCCTTCTTGCCAGTAAAGGAATCGAGGGGTTAGCTTTGGGAACAGCTGCAGTTTGCCCTCAGTTGCAGCCGATTTAGGAGCACAAGGAGGACACGGGGGAGTCACCAGTATACCTCTTCAGCTCGGACTCAAGGACATTCATCTCGACTGGTCTCCAGACCCTCCCCCGTCACGTCGCCCTACAACACGATGTTGGATACATCGCAACGTCCCTCGCCTTCGAGTAATACTGCTCTGTGACGCAGGTGCTACAAGCTGGAGTCTGGAAGCGTCTAATGACCTTCGCAGCCCGCTTCCTGCAGGGCGTGACCCACAGGAGTCTTGATACGTTTTCTATCGCTCTGTGGTGGCTACACAACAGCTGGTCTAACCTCAGGCTCCTTTTTGGACAGGTAGCAGAAGGTTGAGGGCATTGTTATCAGGTTTTAGTCTGCATGAACGAAAGAAGTATGTCTGGCCCTTATTTCTTTCTTCATCATCCCCTCTATGGGGAAGCAGCATCCTGGTCTCTGCGTAGCTGACCTCGAACCTCTGCAGGTAAACCATGCTTCCTTGTGTTCCGAGTATTGAGTCAATACTGTCGCGTCCCCCATACCCTGATGAGGTGGTATTGGGAACGTCCTAACCCAGAGTTCCTTCTGGAACTCCAGGTCAACTGCCTAGGATGGGTCACACTTCTTCCTTCACACACAAGCTTATGTAGGCCACACGGTTCCTTGCGGAGCAAGGAACTTGTGAGGTGCAGGGACTCCTTTTCTCGAGTGCAACTCACTCGGATTCTGAGTCCCCAGGTAAAGCCAAAGCCAGTATGGCTGGGGACTTTCCATCCTTCCTAAGGGGTAAGTCACCCAATGTAAATAGCGCGGTTTGTATTTCGGTTACGGAACAAATGACAAATTCGAAGATAATTGTATTTTTCCTAACCATACAAACCTTAGCTATTTACACATATTTGCCCGCCAGCCCTGTCCCCCAAGACAAGTCCTACCTCTAAGTGAAAGTGAGCTTCACCGGTGTGTGAGGGGGGGAGGGGTAGCTAGCTACCACTCCCCTACCCCCCCGCTAACTAGCGCGGGGGTAATACACCCTCGTTAAATTCTAATGGCTCGCCATTTCAGCTACGCTAAAAGGTAAACCCAATGTAAATAGCTAAGGTTTGTATGGTTAGGAAAAATACAAATTATCTTCGAATTTGTCATATTAACTTGCTGAAAATTGTAATTGTAATTAAAGACTTTTTAGACATGGTTCATAAGGGGAAGCATTTTAGAGAAAGAAGTTGTATGGTGTTACATGTTACACTTTGAATTTTTTGTTTTCTAAAAGTACAGGATTTGCCTACTGCATTTTTGTAACAACAGCTCTTGGCCATTTTCGTTCCAAATATGGTTTGTCGAGTTAACTTTTTTTTTATATATAAGATAACAGCTTTGGCTATCTCCGTTCCAGACAAAGTTTGTCGATAGGACAACTTTTTTTTTTTTTATATATATAACACAACAGCTTTGGCGATTTCCGATCCAGACAAGGTTTGTCGACTGGACTTTTTTTTTATAACAGCTTTGACCTTTCCCGTTCCAGACAAGGTTTGTCGAGTGCAGGATCTGCAGGACGAAGGTCCACCAAGCCGGATCGAACTTCTGTCAAGGCTGCGCGTACAAGAAGGGAATATGTGCCATGTGTGGCAAGAAAATTCTGGATACAAAGAGTTACTGTCAGTCCTCTGCTTAGACAAAAAAAAAAAAGAATGTTTATATATTTGTAAGTGTGAAAGTTACTTCATGTATACCCGAGTGCTAGAGAATTATATATATATACTTCATAGATGCATTTGTGAATGTTTCAGCTGTACGTTTTTGTGTACAGTTTACTGTACAAGATGTTCGAATGTAGACAAATTTTAGTTTCTTATCGTTTGATGAAACTGGTTCAAATAGACTCCGATGTTTCGCGTACATTTTATGTACGAAATTTTCTTGACTGTGACCAATAAATTAGTTGTTTTTAATATGATTCACTTTTCATTTTCAATTTCATCACCATAAATTAAAATTGCTGCCGATTTATAATTTTTGGCTTGTATTTACTCTGCATGATTTCAAGCACTCGCCACATTTGCTATGTCAGCAGTTTTATTGATCTAAGTAAAGTACTGTAGAAGTTTGTTCTTACACAAATACAAACAGTCCTCTATTTCATAGGAGTTATGACTTCGGCAAAGCTGAAACGGCCCTTAAAACTCGACGAGGTAGTTATGACTACAGATAATTAGTGGGGTAACGTCCTTCCTTAGTAATCTATTGGACAGGGATTCGCGACTCGCTCCAGCTTGATAGTGTCTAGTGGTGTCTGCAACCTCACCATCCTTGTAAGCAAGGGATGGCGAGGCTAAGGGGAGGCTATACTGCTGAGTCATCAGCCTCCATTACTTGGCCCTCCCTGGTCATAGCTTGGGTGGAGAAGGGTCTTCGGTACTAATCATACGTGTATGGTCAGTCTCTGGGGCATTGTCCTGTCTCTATAGTATTGTTTCATTCCTCTCTCTAGAGAATTGTTCTGTACAATGTCTCTGTCATTCATGAGAAATGTATAAAGACCTTTAAAACCTGTCAGCTAGCTGGATACTCACTTTTGACTTCGACCCCAAGTGGTACATACATATTCTCACTGCCTAAATTTTGTCCCTTTTCATCTTTTCGCTTTCGAGGTAAATGGATTATTGTGCGGACAAACTCTCGTGTTTAGGTAAACCTAGATAAATTAGTGGATGTACAAGGAAATGTAGTTGCTTTCCAAATACTGTACTGTGTCTCAAATGTGAAATAGGTTTATGTGCAAATCCTTCCATTAATCTCATTATCTTTGTGACCTTTGTGGGGGTGCAGGATTGTTTATAGTTGTCCTTTTGCATTAACATGCAATCGACTAAATTTACAATTGTTAAAAAAAAATATACAGTATCAAATGACAAATGATTAATTCAAAAGAAAACCGGAAGGCTAATTATTTAAAAATTTCTTATCTAACCAAAGTTCCGTAGGAGTTCCTAAGGGTAACCCCGAAATTAATGCCTTCTTCGACTAAATTGAAGAAGTACAGTGGGTCTCTGGAACAATGGAGACAACCCGAACCCAAAGAAGTTGGTATTTCTTGAGCGTCAGCTGGAAAAAAACCGATCCTTTGGTGTCTTCTCGACTCTTGCTTCTCCTGTGAAGGCACTGAAGGGCGTGGCGCCTTCTGATGTTGTCATTGCTGCTTTTGAAAAGTCCCCTTTGTTTTCTTCTTCCTTGGAAGCCTCGTCATTGGTTTCCAAGATCTCGACCCTAAAGAAGGCTATTAAAAAAAGTGTACTCTTCTCATCCTCCAATAGTTCTTCCTCATCCTCTGTCTTGTCTTCATTAAGATTATTCATATGCTGCTACTTCTAAGAAGAAGAAGCAGAAGAAGATATCATCAACGATGTCCAGGAAGACCGAATAACATGACGTAAGACTTCAATCAATCTTTTCACACTTATGCGCGTGAGGGACAGCTAGTTATCAAGAACAAACCAGGAGTGGGAAAACGTCTCGGTATGTGATACATGGCTCACATTCCTACTAACGGACTTAGGTATGTCAGTTGGGATGAAGCGTGTGATCTTCTAATGGATGGGTGACGTAAACCTCGGTCTCTTTCCCTAAGGATACCTGTACGATACTAGGGTTCTTCCCCACTAAGAGACCATTATACATCCGCATGCGTCTGCACGCTGCCAGATATTGCGTTCGTTTGTATGCTCCTCAGAGATTCAAGTATGCTGTGCTTCTTCATCTCAAAGGCAGTCCTACTTTTGAAGGGAAGGCTGACCATCAATCTGGGCCCCTTCAACTTTTTCAGTCCTGTTCTGTCTGGTTTTTGAATCCTCTGAAACTGAAAAAACCTGTCTCTTCAGTGCCACAACAGTGCCCGACTCCAGTCCAGTGGAGGCAGAGAATCCTGAGACAGAGTGTTGCTTGTCATTGCTCTTGCTCTCTTCCGTGAGTGCTGAGAATTTGGAGAGGTTACCACAGCTTCTGTGAAAGATGGTTCGACGTTTCAGTGAACCTCTAGGATCAAACCACCCACTTGGGTTGCTATAATCAAAACTTGCTCATGTGGCCTTGAATAATGAATTCTCAGATGTGGCCTGAGAATTTAGTGGTCTACTCAGTCGACTAAGATCTTGCCTCATATACTACATGCAGAGGAGATTCTACATGCTCAAGGGTGAGAGACCATCCCACCTACCCTTTTATTCGGCCTTTCCTGTATTGATGGAGATTTTACACATGGCAAGATTCAAAACTGAGGGCACAGTCTTCCCATGGAGCCCTTCCATGGCATGTCTCTGGGGAGCTTTAAATATCGACCATTGTTTTGGTGGAATTGCCTACTTTGCCACTACACTACAGTACTTTAAGCATTGGCTAAGTACAGCAAGTTGGTTCTGTCCTGTGCAAAGGCATACCAGTCAGCGAGTCCTGAAGAGAAAGGACGTGACATTAAGAAACGCTCCGGTTCTGGAGGCTACCTCCATTTTCCTCAAAAGGACGTGAAGTATGATGGAGGAAGGCTAGCCATGACCCCTTCATCCATTGTGCAGATGCCCAATTTGAAGCTGCTTTGGTTCTCACCCCCCACCGCCACCCACCCCCCCCCAAAAAACCTAATTAGGACCACCAGATGCTTCCTCCTCTTCTAAGAAAGGTGCAGAGTGAAGGAGGGGGACGCTGTAGTTGGCAGTCCCCTTTTCCAGCTTCTGCAAATGGGTATGGTGCCAGTAGAGTGGCCTGAAGAGTGTGTTAGGTTATGGGCAAAGATTTTAAGCCTTCCTTCTAATAACTATCTGAAGATAGGGGGCGAGGACATCTGCTACTAGTCTCACGGACAATTGGTGTCTCTTCATCATCCGTGAAAAAATCCCTCCATAAAAGACAGGACCTTCCAGATGGAGGCACTGTAGGTCTTCGTCGTCCTTCTGGTGTTCCTGCAAGAGCATCATAACCACCACTAGCCTTGATCACAAGGAGTCAGCAACTTACCGCATAGAACGCTGGAGAGGAACAGACCCCTACTAGGCCGTAGTGGCAAGGCCAACCTAGAGCCCATGGAAGAAACCTCTGTAGAAAGGATTGGGTTACAGTACACTCTTAATTGAGCTGGAGTTGGAAGGAGTGGAGACGATCTTCTTAAGTGGGGTCTTGCCTCCTCTGCTGAGTGCCTATGTGGTCATCTTATCCAGATAATGGACCCCATGGTTTGTGTGAACATGGTCCTGTCTGTACAAATTTGGACCTTTGTGCAGTGGGTACAATGTTGGCGTAATAGGATATGATATTGATACAGTTTACTAAAACCTGTTAGTATCATTAATTATCACTTGGCTGTGTAAATGTATACATTCCTTTGTTTGTTGTGATTGGCGATGGAACCATTTTGGGGGTGAATATAGTTCGTTGGGACAGGTGTAAACTTTCTTCGTACTTGTCAAATCTATTTTATTTATGGGGGAAGCTGTTTATTTTGGTCTTTAGTACAATAATAAAAAGTTAGTTTCATGAAGTCAGTTGGGAAACAACACAGGATTCAGACTTAGTCTTAGGGTAAGCAAAGGAGAAGTCATCCTAAGGTACGTCCCCGGTATACAAGTAAGGATACGGTTCCTAGGTTATGTGGGGAATCTTAGTTTAGTGTTATTATTTGTTTTTCTTTTAAATTGTTTATTTTCAGTCATGATTTTTTAGATTTTCCACCTGGTCTGTTCCAGTGAACTACAGAGGCTCTCCATTTTGCTTTAATGCTTGGACAGACCTCATTGAACTGCAGTAATATGGCCACTTTGCACATTGGCATGTGGCTGCAGTAATTAACTTTGAGTTGTTCCGTAACTGACATACAAACCATGCTGAAATGACGAGCCATTAGAATTTTAACGAGGGTTTACTACCCCACCGCAAGTTAGCGGGGTGTAGGGAGGGTAGCCTGCTACCCCCCCCCCCCCCTTACACACACCTGTGCTTGAGCTCACTTTGCTCTCACCCTCGCCTCTCTCTGACAGCCATTAATACCTTTTTGCTTTCTCTCCTACAGGCTTGTGTGTGAAGTTGGCCTCTGCGAAAATGCGCAAATGTCCTGGATTACCCGACCGCCTTTGTGGTACATTTATGTCGGCGGTTGAGACGGACCCTCACACCCTTTGTCCGTACTGTAGGGGCCAACGGTGTGACAGTAGTAATAAGTGTGGTGAGTGTAGGGAGTGGTCTACCTCCCAGTGGGAGAGGTTTTCTCGGCGACGGAAGAAGTAGTCCAGGCGGGATATTTCTCCTTCGAAGATTTCTTTGAAAGGAGAAAATCCCAAAGACTCTTCTTCCGTTGCCCAAACCTCCTCCGAAGCTCCCACTCGATCGGTTTCTTTCGAGAGACCGTCGAGTGGTAGCGTAGACCATGGTTCTGTTTCCAGATCTCGGGGTTCGAGAGATGGCGTTGCCTCCCCTAACGAGGCAGCTCCACCCCTTCCCCCTTGGGAGGATTTAAATGTTAATGTCAATGTAACTGATTTATTCCAGCTTTGGTCTTCCTTGGGGCTCGAAGGTTCGCCCTCCAAGGAAGCCTTGTTTGACATCATCTGGTTGGGTGCCGCTGTCAAGCAATCGCCGACTTTGGCAGAGGTTAATCCTCTGTCTATCGTCGACGTTGTGGTGGCAGAGGTATCCAATGCGGTATCTCCTACCTCTGCAACTTCTCAACCTGCTGTAGCTGAAGGCTTAGTTTCTCCCTCTGCTCAACCTTCGAGGGAGGAACTAAGTCCAACAGTCTCTCCTGCCGGTGATTCTCACAGTGACTCCTCTTCGGAGGATTGCTGAAGGTCAGCTTGCAGACCCAACGGTTCCCAGAAGGCGCATACATCGTAAGGCTCGCCTTCCTCTTCGCCGGAGAGGCCTTCCTTCACCTCATAAAGGTGTGAGGAGGTGCCTCTTCGGTTCAACATCATCGTTGCAGTCCGCCGCAGAGGAGCCTCGTCATCGATCTCCGACTGTTCCTGCTATAACCCTGGACCTCTTTGCGGATCGTTCGCGATCCCCTTCGGTGGAAGGTCGTCCTTTCAAAGGGGACGCTGACCTTCCACCCGTCAGACCTGCTGACCTGCCGTCACCGTTCCTGGTTACTGATGCGCTGCGGGCGCCAACTAAACCTGTTTTTATAAAACAGGCAACGGTCCCTTCGTGGCAACAAGGGCGTACGCGCAAAATAGCGCACACGTCCCTTACGCGCCATGCCTAGCATACGCGCCAACGTTCTCCTAACCTCATGGGAGATGGGCGTGGGCGCGCGCATCCTCGTGATTGCGCGCTGGCGAGGGATGGCGCGCAGGTGAAGGCAGATGGCGTGTTGGCGAGCGCTGACGAGTAGGGGAAGTCTTAAACTTCCCTACAGGAGATCGTTGGCACGCAGGCGAGCAGGAGAGCGCTGGCACGCTGGAGAACGTTGGCGCGCAGTAGGTTGAGGGCACGCAGTGGCGCACTGGCGATCAGGTGAGCGCTGGCGTGCAGGTGAGTACTAGCGTGCTTTATCAGGAACATCGGCAACAAGTGCGCGCAGGTGAGCGGCGCTTTATCAGGAACGTCGGCCCCAGATGAGCACTGGCGCGCTATATCAGCGCTCTCCTGCCATCGCTCGCCCGCGGGGACCCTCGCAATCACCCTCGCGCGCGCACATCAGTAATCGCCCGCACCCGCCGTCTCCCGCACGCGACCCCGGGTATTCCCCATCGCGCTCCCCAGCGCGATCGTCAATATCCTTCCACGCGCGAGGCTGCAGAACAACACACGGCAAGGTCGCCATCGCCACATCCCCACCCGCAAGCGCAGAACAGCGCGCTCGTCGGTAAAGGGGGGAAGGTTCCAGAAAGGTCCAGGGACATTTCTTTTTTGTCTTCTTTTTCTTTTCAGGCGAACCCCCTATGGAAACTCCTCCCAGGGATCGGTCGATCCCTGTCCCTCCAGAGGGAGTGTCTGACAGCGCAGCCGTTAGCCAGCAGCCTTGGTTTGGGGCACTGATCAGAGCGGTCTCGCAGGCTTTTAAGCCTGTTCTCTCTGAACTGGGCCACAGATCCTTGGCGGCGTCTACTCCCATGAAGAGAAAAAGAGGAGTTTCGGACACAGTGATTTCTCCGAGGACTAAGCTGTCTCCTCGTAAGCCTTCGAGGCAGGACCTCTGCCCCCTCCCCCCAGACTTTTTCTCCCTCCCTTCGGACGAGGATTTCCCGTCCTCAGGGGAGTCACGTGAGGGGAGACGTTCCCCCATCGCACCAATGAGGGAAACCCCACCTCGCGCTGGAAAGTCTTCTCGGGTAGGGGCGAAGAAGAGCCTACCTCCGTCATTGTTGGAGTCCTGCATCCCTCCCAGGAGGGAGTCGAAGGACTCCAAGACAGTACCAAAGTCCTCGTCAAGACTTGGACCGGAGCCAGCCAGTCACTCGGGGAATGTCCGCGAGTCTCCCCAAGATTCGCTGCTAGTCCTTCAGGAGGAGAGCTGCAGGAGTCAGAACATGGGTTTTGGCAGGTTCTGACCCTTATGAGGACTCTCAATGGGTTTGCTGACCCAGAGATTCCTCCTCGAGAAGGCAAAAACACGGTCTTGGATCGAGTGTTTGGGACTCAAAAACCCTCTAAGGCCAGTGCAGCTTTGCCCTGGTCTCAAGGGGTTAAGAGTGCCAGGGACAAGATCGCAGTCCAGCTCTCCGAGCTAGCCTCCTCCAGCCGATCCAGTGCCGGCAACAAGCTTTCCCCCACCTCCTCGTGTACAGCAGAGGAGGTACAGTACTTCGAGATCTTAGAGGAGCCTTGTTTAGCTCTCCCCCTTCACCATTCATTGGAAGAGCTTACCAGGGGAGTCCCTCTTGAGAGAGACTCCAACCGGCAGGTCTCATTCTCGGCGACTGAGATCCTTAATCAGGAGAAGGTTGCGAAGTGTGCCATGCAGGCCATTTCGTGTCTGGATATCTGGTTAGGGACCTTAGGTATCCTGATACGTTCGGAGGATTTATCCAAAGAACGTACCAGGAAAGCTATGGAGACCTTTTTACTCTCAGGCACTCGCACGATCGAGTTTCTGGCCCACCAAGTCTCGAACTTGTGGGCAAACACCATCCTGAAACGTCGGGATGCGGTGTCTGAGAGGTTCCATCAAAAGGTCCCTAGCACAGAGATCAGCAGGCTCAGACATTCTTCTGTGATGGGAACAAACCTGTTTGAGCCTAAGGACATGGAGCATGCCGCTGAGAGGTGGAGGAAGTCCCACCAAGACTCCCTCCTACATAGGGCTTTGACATCCAAGCCCTATAAACCTCCAGCACCCCAGCAGCCCCGTCCTACCAAGACCACGAAACCGACAACGGTAGCGAAGACAGTGGTGTCTAAGCCCTTTCCTGTCAAGGACAGGAAAGGCAAGAAGCCCTCCAGGGGAGGGAAGAATCCTAGAGGGAGCAGCCGAGGCCGCAAACACTAGGATTGGCAGTCTCCCTGCATGTCCACCAGTAGGGGGATGCCTTCAAAGTTGCGCAGACAGGTGGCAGCAACTCGGGGCCGATTCCTGGACAATTTCCGTAATCAGTCAGGGATATCGCATCCCGTTCACAACATCTCTACCTCCCCTGACGACGAATCCAGTGTCATTGAGCTCCCTTGCCATGGGACCAGCAAGGGGGGAGGCCGTTCGGGCAGAAGTCCAGACCATGTTGAAGAAGGGCGCTCTCCAGGAGGTCCTCGACGGGTCCCCATGCTTCTTCAGTCGACTCTTTCTTGTAAAGAAGGCGTCTGGAGGCTGGAGACCAGTCATCGACCTCTCGGCTCTGAACAAGTTTGTCAAGCAAACTCCGTTCAGCATGGAGACCGCAGACACGGTCAGACTTGCAGTGAGACTTCAAGATTTCATGTGCACACTGGATCTGAAGGACGCGTACTTCCAGATCCCAATCCATCCGTCTTCAAGGAAGTACTTAAGATTCAGCCTAGACAACAAGGAGTACCAGTTCAAGGTGCTGTGTTTCGGTCTCTCCACAGCACCACAGGTTTTCACCAGAGTGTTCACCCTAATATCGTCGTGGGCACACAGGATCGGCATCTGTCTCCTCCGTTATCTGGACGACTGGCTGATCCTAGCACACTCGGAGTCATCCCTTCTTCGACACCGAGACAAACTTCTGGGACTTTGCCAGGATCTGGGGATCATGGTAAATCTCGAGAAGTCCTCTCTGCTTCCCACTCAAAGACTGGTATACCTAGGGATGATCATAGACACTAATCTCCACAAAGTCTTCCCATCAGACGACAGGATAGCAAGGCTGAGAAAGGTCGCAAGCCCTTTTCTCAGACGAGAAGAACTTCCAGCCCAATCGTGGTTACGTCTTCTCGGTCACCTCTCATCTTTGGCTCGTCTAGTTCCCAACGGTCGCCTCAGGATGAGATCCCTCCAGTGGCGACTCAAGTCCCGGTGGAATCAGGGTTGCGATTCCCCGGAATTCATGATCCCTTTGGGACCTGCGAAACGGACGGACCTCCAGTGGTGGGTGACAGACGAGAACCTACGAAGAGGAGTGGATCTTCTCGTCCTCCCCCCGGATTTGATGCTGTTTTCGGACGCCTCAAAGAAAGGGTGGGGGGCCCACGTTCTACACCACAGAACCTCAGGCCTGTGGTCAGAATCAGAAAAGTGCCTCCATATAAATCTTCTAGAGATGAAGGCCGTTTTCTTGGCCCTTCAGCAGTTCCAACAATACCTGGCGGGTCACTCTGTGGTGGTGATGAGCGACACCACCACAGTAGTGGCTTACATCAACAAGCAAGGAGGTACCTTTTCGAAGCAGCTATCCCATCTTGCACGCTTCAGTCCCGGATCCCAAGGCGCTCTGGCAAGATGCCTTCCAACAACGGTTGGACAACATCGACGTGTACGCCTTTCCCCCGTTCTGTCTGATGAGGAGGGTGCTCAACAAGACCAGAATATCAGTCAATCTTTCAATGACCCTGATAGCTCCGCTAAGGCATCACGCGGAATGGTTTTCCGGACCTTCTGCAACTCCTAACGGAACTTCCGAGAGAACTCCCTCCACGACATGATCTACTCAGACAACCATATGCCAACATCTTCCACAAAGCCGTAGCTTTGCTGCAACTTCACACCTGGAGACTATCCAGCATCTCCTCACTGAGAGAGGATTTTCGCAACAAGTTGCGATTAGGATGTCTGGACATCTGCGAAAATCATCTGCATCTGTCTACCAGGCAAAGTGGAAAGTCTTCTGTGGTGGGTGTCGTGGAAGGGGTATCTCTCCACTCAATGCCACTATTCCAACAATAGCAGAGGTCCTCGTGTATTTGCTGGAAGAAATGCGCCTTTGTCTCGGCGGTGAAAGGCTATCGCTCAGCCTTAAGTCTAGCCTTCAGGCTCAAAGGAAGGGACATTTCTTCCTCGCTGGAACTTTCCCTACTCATATGAAGTTATGAACTTACCTGCCCTCGGTCGGAAGTGAGACCTCCTCCATGGAACGTGGTTCGAGTTCTCAGGTCTCTTAAGAGACCTCCTTATGAACCATTACGCCAGGCTTCAGATCGCCACCTAACTTGGAAGACAGTGTTCCTACTAGCTTTAGCATCGACCAAGTGAGTCAGTGAACTTCATGGTCTCTCATATGACATCGCCCATTTAAGGGGATGGGGGAGGTAACGTTCAAATTCGTCCCTGAGTTTATTGCTAAGACTCGGAATCCGGGGGGGCCGGATCCTCAGTTCGACTCCTTCCAGATTTTGAGTCTTCGTTCCGTAACAGATGACCCAGACCATCTCCTATTGTGCCCAGTAAGGAGTCTGAGGCTATATCTCAAAAGAACGGCTGCAGTCCGTCCTCAAGTGCAAGCATTGTTTGTTAGCACTGGGAGGAATAAGAGGAGGGTCACCAAGAATACCATCTCGGCATGGATTCGTAGGGTGATCCATCTATCCCTGAATCCAGACCCTCCTCTGTCACGTCGCCCTAGAGCACATGAGGGGCGTAGCTACGTCCTTGGCCTTCAAGAAGAATTTCTCAGTGACGCGGGTTCTTCAGGCTGGGGTGTGGAAGCATCAGACGACCTTCACAGCCCACTACCTGCAAGACGTGACCCACAGGAGGCTCGATACGTTCTCTATCGGCCCTGTGGTGGCTGCACATCGTAGGCCGCAGTCCTTGCGTAGCAAGGTTCTGGCTAGGTGCAGGGACTCTTTATTGGTGAGTGCTGACACACTCAAATAATGAGTCCCCGGGCAAAGCCAAAAGCCAGTACTGGCTGGGACTTTCCACCCTTCCTAATAAGTGAGTGAGTCACCCCTATTAGATAGCGTGGTTTGTATGTCAGTTACGGAACAAATAACAAATTCGTAGATAATTTGTATTTTTCCTGACTATACAAACCTTAGCTATTTAATCAGACTTGCCCGCCAGCCCTATCCCCCTTGAGGTCCTACCTCCAAGCAAAGTGAGCTCAAGCACAGGTGTGTGTGAAGGGGGGGAGGTAGCAAGCTACCCTCCCCTACCCCCCGCTAACTAGCGGTGGGGTAGTAAACCCTCATCAAAATTCTAATGGCTTGTCATTTCAGCTACGCCGAAAGTAATAACCCATATTAAATAGCTGAGGTTTGTATAGTTAGGAAAAATACAAATTATCTACGAATTTGACATTTTTATTAAAATCAGTTATTTCAATATTTTATTTACCAAAGTTTACTAGTATTTCCAGTGGTGGAAAAGTTCTGTTGAGAAGTGAAGGTAGGTGATTGGTCAGAAAAATATGTCCAGTGGCAATGCAAGTCTGATTTGCCACTGGGAAGGAGAGTGCAAATGGCAGCCAGCACCAACGGTACGGAAAATGTGAAAATAACGTCCTGTTACAATTGCGAATTATTTCATTAGATTAAGTACTATAAGTATTAGGGCTATTATTAGCCTTAAAAGTTCTAGGATATACATTTTAAAATACAGCGTTGTAGTGTTTTGAAGGATTATATTTAATCATTTCAATTCCAACTTAACTAATATTGTACTACTGTATTCTATATTAAAACCAACAGATCCATAGCTCAGTGAGGATGTCATTTTTGAGATCGTGGTAAATATATGGACACTTCTGAGGTAAATAAGTGTTACTGTGTGTTTATACGAGTTTTGACGCGGGTATTCTCGGAAAGTCGTACTTTTCAAGTTATAACGTCGAGTGAAGTAGACGGCACGGCACGTCTGGGAGAGCAAAATGCTCCTTGAAATATATCATACTCTTTCCACCTCGGGGAGTAAAACGGCATACTTGTAAAGGTAAACAAAGTCAATGATATATTATTATCTGTAAATTTAATTTCACATTCATTTCCTAAATGACAGACCCAGCTATTTACAATTCAAAGAGTTAAGGGAAGAATAATGATGGGAACAACAATAAGAGAGAGGAAAAGAGCAACATTGATACGAGAGCAAACTAAAGCAGAGGATATTCTAACAAGTAAAAAATGGAAATGGAGAGTTTGTATCATATTGCCTAACACATACAATAATGATTAATGTAGGAATGTATTAAAAATACTTCGAGTTATAGTAAACGTCATTCCGCCTTAAATTAACGATGAACAGGAGGTTAGCTGGGTGGATTTAAAAGCCTACACAGTACAGTACTTACAAAATATGAGCATAGAAAAACGTCTTGAAGTTATAATGCAACTTGAGCTATGAAGATATAATTGGATAGTGTAGACGTAATGAATATATTTGTACAAGATGAGATAGATAGAAAGTATATACTAATATGAATAAAGAATAGGAGAGAGATATTAAGGGTCTATTACTTTACAAACAAAATATGATAAAAGCACAATGCATCTTTTCAGACGGGAAGTGAGTGGAATACATTATAGTATCTTTTACTGTGAGAAATATTGGGATAACGAGGCATACAAATTCTTCCAACAGCAGATAAAAAAAGGAACAAATCTTTAACAGCTATTTTTACAAGACGGAACTGTGGGATTCAACGACGAGAACAAATTTGAACGGGGGAAAATAATACAACTTAAAATATCCATATGTTTGTGATAATAAAACTCTTTCTGATGCTTGCTAGTAACCTCACTTACTGTCCACACTTCTGATTAACAACCAAGGGAAAGGTTTGAAGTCTGTTTTACAAAAATAAGTCATCAAATCTAAGGTTTGATGGATAATTTACAAAAATAAATACATTTAAAGTACAGTACCGAGTACCGAATAACTGTCACTCCTGTCGTGTTTAAAAAGCTCGCATGCAAACGCTGCTATTGCACACCAAGGTCATTTGAAATGAGGAACCTGAGGGCTACTTAATGTAAAGCGTAACCAGTTACTAACAATGTTCAGTACTGTCACATAACTTAAAAACAGAACGTTACAGGTGCTATTTCCGAGTAAATGAAACAAGTTTCTTTTTTTATTTCCCTTCGAATAGCAACATTACAATCCTGAATCACAAAACGTAATAATCTTCCGTCTGACAGTTATAAATTGTACAGAATCCTGCGGACCAGATTTCAAATCCCGTACATCTTAGAGGCGTTTTCTCTCGTGCACTTGAGGACCTCCTCGATGCCCAGTCCTTTCACGCTGGCAATCTGGGCAGCTACGTGGATCGCCATGCCGGGATGAGACAGCCCAGACTGAAATAAATATTTGGTAAACTCAAACCGTGCCCTGTCCTTCGAGCGAAGGTAGTTAGAGCTAAGTAAAACTTGTCATTTTGAGGAATATTAGTTTGAGCAAAGTAAAACTTGTCATTTTGAGCGATGTCAGTTTGAACAGAGTGAAAATTGTCATTTTGAGCAAAATAAAAATTACCGATATGTCATTTTGAGCGAAGTCAATTTGAGCAAAATGAAAATTATGTCAATTTGAGCAAATTAAAAATGATGTCAATTTGAGCAAATTAAAAATGATATCAGTTTAAGCAAAGTAAAAATGATGTCCTTTTGACCATGTCACTTTCAGCGAAGATCCACCTAATAAATTCAACACAATTTGAGCGGTGTCATATTGAGCGACATTCTTGAAGCTCCATTTATACATTTAAAAAATCTCCACAAAATCGACACATTAAACGAACAACCATTTGTGGTAATCGTTGAAAATTAACCTTCGCTCAAAATACCATTCTCTTACAATTCAAGCTGAATTTAAGTAATGGATCTGTTGTGAAATGCATACATATACATATACCAAGGCACTTCCCCCAATTTTGGGGGGTAGCCGACATCAACAATGAAACGAAAACAAAAAGGGGACCTCTACTCTCTACGTTCCTCCAGCCTAACAAGGGACTCAACCGAGTTCAGCTGGTACTGCTAGGGTGCCACAGCCCACCCTCCCACATTATCCACCACAGATGAAGCTTCATAATGCTGAATCCCCTACTGCTGCTACCTCCGCGGTCATCTAAGGCATCGGAGGCAGCAGCAGGGCCTACTGGAACTGCGTCACAATCGCTCGCCATTCATTCCTATTTCTAGCACGCTCTCTTGCCTCTCTCACATCTATCCTCCTATCACCCAGAGCTTCCTTCACTCCATCCATCCATCCAAACCTTGGCCTTCCTCTTGTACTTCTCCCATCAACTCTTGCATTCATCTCCTCCTTTAGCAGACAGCCATTTTCCATTCTCTCAACATGGTCAAACCACCTCAACACATTCATATCCACTCTAGCTGCTAACTCATTTCTTACACCCGTTCTCACTCTCACCACTTTGTTCCTAACCCTATCTGCTCGAGATACACCAGCCATACTCCTTAAACACTTCATCTCAAACACATTCAATTTCTGTCTCTCCGTCACTTTCATTCCCCACAACTCCGATCCATACATCACAGTTGGTACAATCACTTTCTCATATAGAACTCTCTTTACATTCATACCCAACCCTCTATTTTTTACTACTCCCTTAACTGCCCCCAACACTTTGCAACCTTCATTCACTCTCTGACGTACATCTGCTTCCACTCCACCATTTGCTGCAACAACAGACCCCAAGTACTTAAACTGATCCACCTCCTCAAGTAACTCTCCATTCAACATGACATTCAACCTTGCACCACCTTCCCTTCTCGTACATCTCATAACCTTACTCTTACCCACATTAACTCTCAACTTCCTTCTCTCACACACCCTTCCAAATTCTGTCACTAGTTGGTCAAGCTTCTCTTCTGTGTCTGCTACCAGTACAGTATCATCCGCAAACAACAACTGATTTACCTCCCATTCATGATCATTTTCGTCTACCAGTTTTAATCCTCGTCCAAGCACTCGAGCATTCACCTCTCTCACCACTCCATCAACATACAAGTTAAACAACCACGGTGACATCACACATCCCTGTCTCAGCCCCACTCTCCCCGGAAACCAATCACTCACTTCATTTCCTATTCTAACACATGCTTTACTACCTTTGTAGAAACTTTTCACTGCTTGCAACAACCTTCCACCAACTCCATATAACCTCATCACATTCCACATTGCTTCCCTATCAACTCTATCATACGCTTTCTCCAGATCCATAAACGCAACATACACCTCCTTACCTTTTGCTAAATATTTCTCGCATATCTGCCTTACTGTAAAAATCTGATTCATACAACCCCTACCTCTTCTAAAACCACCCTGTATTTCTAAGATTGCATTCTCTGTTTTATCCTTAATCCTATTAATCATTACTCTACCATACACTTTTCCAACTATGCTTAACAAACTAATACCTCTCGAATTACAACACTCATGCACATCTCCCTTACCCTTATATAGTGGTACAATACACGCACAAACCCAATCTACTGGTACCATTAACAACACAAAACACATATTAAACAATCTCACCAACCATTCAAGTACAGTCACACCCCCTTCCTTCAACATCTCAGCTCTCACACCATCCATACCAGACGCTTTTCCTACTCTCGTTTCATCTAGTGCTCTCCTCACTTCATCTATTGTAATCTCTCTCTCATTCTCATCTCCCATCACTGGCACCTCAACACCTGCAACAGCAATTATATCTGCCTCCCTATTATCCTCAACATTCAGTAAACTTTCAAAATATTCCGCCCATCTTTTCCTTACCTCCTCTCCTTTTAACAACCTTCATTTCCATCTTTCACTGTCTCTTCAATTCTTGAGCCAGCCTTCCTTACTCTCTTCACTTCTTTCCAAAACTTCTTATTCTCCTCATATGAATGACCTAATCCCTGACCCCACCTCAGGTCAGCTGCCCTCTTTGCCTCACGTACCTTGCGCTTTACTTCCACATTTTTCTCTCTATATCTTTCATACTTCTCTATACTATTACTCTGCAGCCATTCTTCAAAAGCCCTCTTTTTCTCTTCCACTTTTACCTTCACTCCTTCATGTTGTGAAATATGACAAATTCGAAGATAATTTGTATTTTTCCTAACCATACAAACCTTAGCTATTTACAAAGGGTATTACTTTTAGCGTAGCTGAAATGACGAGCCATTAGAATTTAACGAGGGTGTATTACCCCCGCGCTAGTTAGCGGGGGGGGGGGGTAGGGGAGTGGTAGCTAGCTACCCCTCCTCCCCCTCACACACAGGTGAATACTCACTTTCACTTAGAGGTAGGACTTGTCTTGGGGGACAGGGCTGGCGGGCAAATATGTGTAAATAGCTAATTTACAAAGGGTGACTTATCCCTTAGGAAGGGTGGAAAGTCCCCAGCCATACTGGCTTTGGCTTTACCCAGGGACTCAGAATCCGAGTGAGTCGCACTCGAGAAAAGGAGTCCCTGCACCTCACAAGTTCCTTGCTCCGAAAGGAACCATGTGGCCTACGTAAGCTTGTGTGTGAAGGAAGAAGTGTGGCCCGTCCTAGGCAGTTGACCTGGAGTTCCAGAAGGAACTCTGGGTTAGGACGTTCCCAATACCACCTCGTCAGGGTATGGGGGACGCGACAGTATTGACTCAATACTCGGAACACAAGGAAGCATGGTTTACCTGCAGAGGTTCGAGGTCAGCTATGCAGAGACCAGAAAGAAGTAAGGGCCAGACATACTTCTTTCGTTCATGCAGACTAAAACCTGATAACAATGCCCTCAACCTTCTGCTACCTGTCCAAAAAGGAGCCTGAGGTTAAACCAGCTGTTGTGTAGCCACCACAGAGCGATAGAAAACGTATCGAGACTCCTGTGGGTCACGCCCTGCAGGAAGCGGGCAGCGAAGGTCATCAGACGCTTCCAGACTCCAGCTTGTAGCACCTGCGTCACAGAGTAGTATTACTCGAAGGCGAGGGACGTTGCGATGTATCCAACATCGTGCTGTAGGGCGACGTGACGGGGGAGGGTCTGAAGACAGGTCGAGATGAATGTCCTTGAGTCCGGGCTGAAGAGGTATACTGGTGACTCTCCCCCCATGTCCTCCTTGTGTTCCCAAATCGGCTGCAACTGAGGACAAACTGCAGCTGTTCCCAGTGCTAACCTCTCGATTCCTTACTGGCAAGAAAGAGAAGGTCTTGGGACATCAGACACAGAATGGAGACTCAAAATCTTGAATGAATCGGACCGAAGGGCCGGGACCCTCAGATTCTGAGTCTAGCCAACAACTCAGGAGCGAGCCTGAATGTTGCCTTCCCCTCTTCCTTAGAAAGGGGGGAGTAGTAAGAGACCAAGAAGATTGCTTACACACTGGCCGTGGCCAGAGTGAGCAGAAGACCCAAGGCGGAATACAATCCGAGGCCTGTCGTAAAAGGGTCTTGAGAAGATCTCTTAAAGGACTAAAAGTCTGAGCCATGCTCCAAGTTGGAGGTCTTCCTCCGACTAGGGCAGGGACGATCGTAGCTTCGCATGAGCGAGGATAGATCCAGCGGGCAGGAAAAAGTTATTCCTTTAAGCCTGAAGGTCAGGGAAAGGCTGAGCGACAGGCTTCATTGCCGAGAGCGGAAAGGAGTTTCCTCCCGCCAAAAGGCAATAAGACCGTTATTGCTGGAGAAGAGGCCTCAAGGGAAGAGGTATATCTCCCACAGCACCAACCACCTTAGACTCTTCACTTTGCCTGGGAGACCCCTGTGGATGACTATCGCAGATGACGCGACCTCCGTACCGGGACTGTAGCGGGTTGTCTCTTCTAGAGGAGGAAGCGTAGTGTCTCCAGGCATGAAGCCGAAGCGACGCCCCGGTTCGGGAGAGATGTCGCAGTGTGGTTACTTGAGTAGTCCGCCGTGGGAGAAGCTCTCCCGGGAGTTCCGTCAGGGGAAGCAGAGGGTCCAGAAACCGTTCTGCGCATAGTCCCAGTGGAGCTCTCCCATTGAAAGGTTGACAGACAACCTGGTCTTGTTGAGACCCATTGTCCACAGACAAAAAGGAGGGAAGACGCAGGCGTCGAAGTTGTCCCACCATCACCGGAATGCATCTTGCCAGAGTCTCGGGGTCTGAGACTGGGGGGGAAGACTAGCGGAAGCTTGAGGTTCCAAGCTGTCGCGATCAGGTCCCCCAGACCAGCACTTGCTGGTTACCCAAGGTCAAAGACCCCTAGGTACACTCTCTCTATGAGGCTCTGCTCGGATAGTCTGAGAGAAACATTCCCCTGTCTGGAATGAGAGAGCCGATGGTGGTATTGAGAGAATCTCAATCATCCCGGTATCTCTACTGCAAGATGTGAAGGTGTGAAAATGCGTCCCCTGCTGGTTAGAATGAAGTCGACGCGCAACGGGGCGACTCGGCAGGAGCTGTAGGATCTGAAGAGGGGCCAGACTAAGGGCCCTAAGCCTGCCTGAATGATGGAGAGGTATCCTTCAGGTCTTGACCATAGGCCTGGACCGGAACATGCCCCCCCCCCCCTTTCCTTTGACGAGTCCGAGAACCGCATCAAGAATGTGGGGAAAGGACGAGAATATCCACTACCATCAAGAGGCTCCATAGGTCAACACCCATTGCAGGTCTAATAGTTCCGCTGGTCCCATAGGGCCAGGGAGTCCGGTTAAACATTGCCTGAAGCCACCGGAACTTGGATCGCCCCACATGGAACTTATCCTGAGGCGACCGTTCGGACTATAGACGGGTCAATGAGGAAAGAAGAACTAGGAAACGTTCCAAGGTAGGGCTGAAAGCTCTGCTTGACTGAGAACAGGTACTGCGACTCTCCTCAGTCTTGCCACAGTCAACCGAAAGGAAGGCTCGGAGGATGTGGTAACAGAATCGGGCGTCCCCAGGTGGTCACCCATCCAAGTACCGACGTTGCTTAACCTCGCTGGACGGACGAGAAGCGGGGTTTCCAATGTGGTAAGGCGGTTGACTCAATATCATGGCCAGATACTCCAGATGTTGAGGCAGAGGAAGAGAAGGCTCCAAGCAAAATACCATGAGCCCACACTCATGGTAAGCATCCGGAAGCTTGTCCCGGCGCTGAAGAAGGTCGAAACCCGAGCCTACCGGAGTTTACCAGCCCTCCAAACAGCAGAGGAGGCGGAAGCCTGCACCTGAGCAGCCAAGAGGAAGGCAGGGAGAGTTCTCTGGGGAAACAAACCTGCTATGCCACGGCGGGATAGCCACACTGCATCATAATCAGGAATACTTGCAGTCTAGGCTGAATTCGACGAGCACCCTGGAAGATGGATGGAATGGAAACTGAAAGTACCCGTCCTTCCGATCCAGGGTTTAAGGAGTCCTGTCGCCTCGTTACCAGTCTGATCGATTCTGCTGGTCTACGCTGGCCGAAGTTTGTTCGACAAACTTGATCAGGGCTGAGAGGTCGACTATGGACATCCCCTCTCAGATCCTTCCTTACAAGAAAGGATCGACTGAGGGGGCCGGGGGTGAAGCCGTCGATGATCCTAAGGAAGACCTTCGCCTAAGGTATGGATCATTCTGCCCAACCGGGCAACTCTGCTGACGCTATGGCATAGAGGTTCAGAGACACTGAATTCGCTGACAGAGACGGCAGGCGCGATATCCTTGGCTACTCACAGAGATTGTGCGGGAATGGGCATCGGGAAGCTGTCATTCGGATGAGTAACCTTAAGCATCCTCCCAGCGAAAAACCTGCAATCCTAGAGTTCGTGAACTCCTTTTAGGACTATGCCCCCCCGGGGGGAGTCTCCCGTGCCATCTGTTCCTGACAGGAGGAAACTGCAATTGGACACCTTGTCCCAGTTGTCGTAGCCGATAACTTAGGCCGACGTGGTTGAAAGAAAAGGGCGCTGGAGCCCTGCAGAGTCTGGAAGAAAGCGCCTTGGAGGAGTGAAACCGGAAGTCGATTTACTCCGCACAGCAGCTGTCTAAGTCTCTGTCCTTGGGCACAAACAAACTCTTCTCAAGGATGGAAGGGTGTCTGAGGTCGTCGACCTCCACAGATGAGACACCCGAAGGAAGCCCTCAGTCAGCGCGTCCAGATGGTACAACATCGAGCTTGTCCGCAAGTTAGATACTTAACGACGAAAGGCCAAGGTGCCTGAGCTCGAGAGGAGGAAAGTACCCTTGATCTTCCTGTAGCTTCCTTGAACCAAACCTCGGGCCGTAACCGAGGAGGGAAAGAACCTGGTAAGCTCCCAGAGGAAGAGGTAAGCAGTCACCCCTTGTCCGATGGAGAAATCTCGAACAGAAAGCCCCCCCGCCAAAAATCCTTCCAGGGAATGACGGGGAAGGGCTAACCCAGGTTCAGGAATAGAGGAGTGTTGCTCAGATCTCCCTTAAGTTTCTCCTATTCTTGCAAGTGCCATGCTCTGCGTTTACGGGGTGAGGCAGTGTTCTGGAAATACGCTCCAGAAGAACTCGCCAGGCTGGTCGTGCTGCGAAAACCCCATTGGGAATCGTGGTCGCAATTGCTCTGGAGCTCGCGCGACGGGAATTCTTGGTGGTCGGCGAGCGATAACCCATAGACGAGCAATGGATACTGCAAGAAATAAGCCGACATTTGTGCGAAGAAACACTGTAGGTTCGCGCGACGGAACACCATCCGTCTGCGCGATGGAAAAAACCGTTGGTTCGCGCGTGGGCGAACATTGGAGAGCATGAGCGTAGACGTGCAGGCACGTGGGCGTGTGGGCGCGCGGGCGAGCGGTCGCGCGGTTGCACGGGCGAGCGGTCGCGCGGTTGCACGGGCGAGCGGTCGCGCGGTTGCACGGGCGAGCGGTCGCGCGGTTGCACGGGCGAGCGGTCGCGCGGTTGCACGGGCGAGCGGTCGCGCGGTTGCACGGGCGAGCGGTCGCGCGGTTGCACGGGCGAGCGGTCGCGCGGTTGCACGGGCGAGCGGTCGCGCGGTTGCACGGGCGAGCGGTCGCGCGGTTGCACGGGCGAGCGGTCGCGCGGTTGCACGGGCGAGCGGTCGCGCGGTTGCACGGGCGAGCGGTCGCGCGGTTGCACGGGCGAGCGGTCGCGCGGTTGCACGGGCGAGCGGTCGCGCGGTTGCACGGGCGAGCGGTCGCGCGGTCGTGAGGGTGGGCAGGTGGATGAGAGCGAGTCCGAGGCGGCGAACGCAAGCGTTAGCACGATGGCGAGGAAACGCGCTGCCGCGTGGGCGAGGAGGACCGCTGGCGATATGGATCAACAAGCGATCGGTGGTGAGCTGGTGAGCGCTAACGCGCAGGTTGGCGATGGCGCGTTGTGTTATGCCGACGCGATGGTCGAGCAGTATGCGCAGGTGAGCGATCGTGCGTTGGCGAGCAGTATGCGAAGGTGAGCGGTCGCGAGCAGTGATCAGCATGCGCCGGGTCGCGCGATGGTGATCAGTATGCGCAGGGTCGCGTGATGGTGATCAGCATGCCAGGGTCGCGCGATGGCGATCAGCATGCGCAGGTTGGCGGTCGCGCGATGGCGAACAGCATCTGCAGGTGGGCGATCGCGTGATGGCGAACAGCATACGCAGTTGAGGGTCGCGCGATGGTGATCAGCATGCGCAGGGTTGAGCGATGGTGATCAGCATCCGCAGGTGTGCGGTCGCGCGATGGCGCTCAGCATCCGCAGTTGAGGGTCGTGCGATGGCGATCAAGCATCCGCAGTTGAGGGTCGCGCGATGGCGATCAGCATCCGCAGGTGAGGGTCGCGCGATGGCGATCAGCATCCGCAGTTGAGGGTCGCCCGATGGCGATCAGCATCCGCAGTTGAGGGTCGCGCGATGGCGATCAGCATCCGCAGTTGAGGGTCGCGCGATGGCAATCAGCATCCGCAGTTGAGGGTCGCGCGATGGCGATCAGCATCCGCAGTTGAGGGTCGCGCGATGGCGATCAGCATCCGCAGGTGAGCTAGTAGCTGGCGAACCATGTTCCTTCAGAAGTGTTGGAGAACGTTGGCATGCCGGCTGTAACACACGTGGGCGATCTGGAGATCGCTGGCGAGCTGATGATCGCTGGCGGGTTGATGATCGCTGACGAGCTGATGATCGCTGGCGAGCTGATGATCGCTGACGAGCAGAAGGCTACGCGTGGAAGCCTGCGCAAAGAAGAAGAGTCCTTGACCCCGACCTGAACCGAAGTTCTAGATCGCGAGGGCGAACGTGGGCGCACAGGGCGCGTAACAGGAACCAACAGGAACCGCAGGGAAGATCATCTTGAAAGCGCTGACGAACAGGAGAGCGCTGATGAGCAGAAGGGCGCGCAGGGAAACCCTGACACGCAAGGGAAGAACCCCCGTGGGGGCAACCCTTTGCCCCGAAGGGATCGTTGTCCGCCGGGAGACTGATGTCCGTCGGAAGACCGCTGTCCGTCGGGCAGACCGTTGTCCGTCGGGAAGACCGTTGCCCGTCGGAAGACGAGATCAGACTGCTGTCCATCTGCACCAAGGCGGAAGATCGAGAAAAAGGAGTTGTAGGCTGCAAACGGAGATCCAAAAAGGCGCCTCAAGCACCCTTATAGGGAGATGAGAGGCCCTTACGACGAGGCGGACGGTGGGCCTTACGGCGAGGGAGGCCAACAGCAACAGCAACAGAAGAAACCTCCGAAGAGGAGTCTCTATGAGTGTACTCTCTCGTGAACGAAAGAGAAACACTTCATGGAAGAGACTGGTCAGCCAGTGACCTAAAAGGAGCAATCCTCCGAAGAGGAGCTCCTGCAGTTGCCCAGCCCCTTGAGCAAAACTGCAGGTGTGACCGCTCAGCACCAAGAGCATAGTCGCACGAAAAAAAGGCAAGAGAAGAACCCCCCAAAAAGGGGAAAAACTCAAGCCTGGACAGGAAAATTTTCCCTCGGAAGGAAAGTTATCCGCCCAAGGAGGCAAGCCTCCTGAGTGTTTTAAAATGAACTGGAGAGCTGTCCGTCGTCACGGGAGTACTACCAGTAGAAGGAGACACGCCCCTGATGAAAATACAAGGGGGGAGGCAGCAACAGCCGAATCCCCAGGACTCAACCAGACAGCTCACACCGTTGCTATATTACAGAAACGAACTAGATCGGTAACTGTAAAAAAATAAAACAAATAATATTAGTACACATTCATTCCCCCGGGAAGGCTCCGAAGAGGAATCCCGAGGGAAAGGAACAAGAATTACACAACAGGCACGTGCCCTCACAACCACTTACACTCGCTGAAGGAGAGCTGTAACCAAAACAGAATTATAACAATTATAATTATGTAACTATGTAATTATGTAATTTAAATGAATGAACACTAAAGAAAGAACGAAAACCCCGAAAGGAATCGTTCTACAAGCTGAAAAACAAAAAACAACTACAATTAGATTCATAACTAATTGAGACAAACGTACAGCGTAGCAACCCCCCACACGGAAAGGAAGCTAGGCTACAAGGGCGTAGTAACACGTAGTAAAAGGGTGAACGACCTCAAGAGAGAGAGAGAGAGAAAGACATAAGTCAAACTCGATCGCCACCCAAAAAATAGGCCGTGGTGGCCTAACTGCCGAGGCCTCCACGTAGATAACGTACACTACACACACATCTGAAAAGGAAACTTACTTATTTCTATACTCAAATATATATACAAACATGAAAACATGTTTACATATATATTGAGTAAATGAAAAGTAAGCGATTAAGTAAAGACAAAACAAACAATGGCTGCCAAGCGAGGACCAAGACAGAGACGTCTGTCACAGTCCGAGCCAAAAGTGAAAGTGAGTATTCACCTGTGTGTGAGGGGGGAGGAGGGGTAGCTAGCTACCACTCCCCTACCCCCCCCCCCCCCGCTAACTAGCGCGGGGGTAATACACCCTCGTTAAATTCTAATGGCTCGCCATTTCAGCTACGCTAAAAGTAATACCCTTTGTAAATAGCGTGGTTTGTATTTCGGTTACGGAACAAATAATTAATAAAATGTCTTAAAACTTGTATATCACATTTCAATAAGGACGCTCCCTAAACCCAAACATGGTAACGAAAAATATAACTTACCGTGAACGGACGGAAATACGGAGTGTCAGTCTCCAAGAGAATGCGATTCAAGGGAATGTCTCTCACCACATTGCGTACCATCCTCGCTCTCCTGTTCATCATGGTAACCAAGCCGGTGAAACCCAGGTACACGTTGGTGAAGGCACTCATCCATTCCTCGGCCTCTTCCAAGGTGTCGGTGAAGCAGTGGCGATGGATTAGGTGATCCTTCGGTACCTCCTGCAAAAAGAAACAGAGTTTATTTATATAAGTCACTGAGAAAGACATAGTTTACACCTTCTGTCTTTTAAAAACCTTGGCTTCAAAAGATGAATATGTATTTTCAAGTAAGGAATAGTTTTGGAAATTTCAAATTACAGAAAAAAAAATATCTATATAAGTCACTGAGAAAGACATAGTTTACACCTTCTGTCTTTTAAAAACTTAGCTTCAAAAGATGAATACTGTATGTATTTTCTGGGTCGACCTGTGGCGGCCAGTGAAAAGAGTCCTTCTAATATACCTTTTCTGATAAAACCTTCCAATTATACCAGAGAAAGATAAAAGCATGGAATGCTGAGGTTACAACCCTCGCGCGAGCACCTTTTGGGTGTCGTGTATAAAGCAAAGGCGCGTGAAGTCCACTATTCACAGGTTGTCTTCCATTTAGTTAATTCCTTCGTCAAAGGGATGGGCCGATACAAAGGCCCTAGCCAACCCACCAGCGCCACACCACCCACGCCCCGACGCGAGCGCCATCTGAACATCATCCTTCTTTTTGGACTTCGTCATTGTGAAAATTTATTGTGGTGCTCTCGGATTTTTTCACTCTCGTGGATTTATTTCGTCATGTCCGAAGTTTCATCTTCACACATTCCAATGTTAAGTACCATAGTTTGTTTTGACAGCTTTTTATAGTACCGGGCTTTTGTTTTATATCCAGTATAGTCTGTTTTATCATTCCCGTCTGGCCCTTCACGGCGGCCATTGTTTGTTCACTTGTCTTGGGAATTCATCTTTGTCTGCCCGTTTAGTACTCTGTCTCTTGTTCTTGGTTAAGTCCCTGGCCTTATGCCTTTGGAACCGTTATTATTTTTTCGTTATTATGCTCATGGTACTTTTTGCTAGCAAGTCCAGCCTACGAACGAGATAGCGTTCTAGCTTTGTTATTGTTTAGTACCCGCCCGGGGCGGGGCGTTCGTCACTCGACTTTGCTATTTATTTTAGATTTTAGCAGGTGCTATTCTTCGTTCATAGTCTTATCTTGATGTACATTTTTATTTTATACGTTTAAAATAGTGTTGTGTGATTATTAGTCCTGATTTTGTGTCCAAGAGAGCGAGAGCTTGGGGTTCCCGTTTTCTGTTCGCAGTCACGAGTTACCCCTTCCTCTCGATTTCTTTCTTAGCTCCGGTGGGTGAGCGGATTTCCCGTTTTCCGTTTTGTGCGTTCAACGGGTTCTCCCTCCCTCACCTCTCCCCCTACGGGTGTATGATAACTTACGAGTTATTTATTTTTGGTTACTTTTCAATAGTTAGCGTTATTTTTAGGTCCAAGTTTCGTCCTCTCCCCGTTACGGCTTGGGAGTAGTTATGAACGTTTTTCCACTCCGCCTTGAGTTCTACTCCGCCATGAGGGATTCTCAATGACTTTCGTTCTATTGTTATATTTATATATTGTTTACTACATGGGACGGGCTTCATATTGTTTAGATACGACCCTCCGGTGGCCCTTACTGCGGTCTCAGGCCACGGCCATATCCACAATAGTCATTGTTATTACAATTGTGTTATTATTCATAATATAATTATTCAGGACCTTTCTTCTCCCTCCGGCTTCACCGGAGATCGTAAATACACTTTACTATGATCTAAGCCTTAGCCTTTAGCTGCGGCTTGGCTTTTATATCTTTCACAATTGAATTATTAGCCACACTTGAATTATTCAGGACATCTCATTACCCTCCGGCTTCACCGGAGGTCGCCCATACACTTCACACTTATATTTGCCTTGCCTTCAGCTAAGGCTGGTGTTTATATTTATTTTAAGGGCATGTCACTGCTTCCCTGACCCTCGGAGGTCGGCAGATTGCTTTAAGTTATTTACTCTTCTGTCATTAACAGACATTAGGTAAATTACAATTATACAAACAATTGAATATTAAAGTGCCAACAATGGTATGGGGCTGTATCATCTTAAAAGTGATATTCAGATATTAGTTAAATGCAATATTGGAGCTTAGGGAATTCAGTGAGTGCCGGAGCTCTATAATAATAGGGGTTTTTAACCCCTTATCAGAGTTTCAAGGAACACCAGACTCATGTCTCCTTTCTTTTACAGAAGGTCCGTTGTACTGCCGAAGGATGCCCTGCCTCGTTCAACGACCCCGTTGGGCATGACCTCTGTCGGTCTCATGCGCACTGCTCCATCCCCTTTATCCGGGAACCGGGCCAGGCCCAATACATGGTCTGGTTCCCGGATTTGTGCTCGCTCTGTTACGAGCTGTCGTCAATTCTACTGAACGATGATGTAAGTGGGTTTTCCTTTTGTTCCTTATTTCTCGTTGGCAGACACTAATTTAGCCATGAATATGATATACACAGTATATTTTGGAGAGCAAACGCCCTCCTGCGTCACTAATCACTGCAAATCTTACAGGCCGATGATGTCTCTCTTCGTTCAGCAAGGGCTACTCTTCGTCCGTGGGTGTTGGGCTTCGGCAGGAATGCCCCGTCTGGCGCACCCTATCTCCTCGATCGAGATATGGCCTCCCGGCTCTTCCCAGGCTCGACTACTGCTGCAGTCTGCCCTGACCTTGATGCCCCCTTAATTGAAGAAGTCAGGGCCACCATTTCTGCGGAGGACGAACCCCTCGTACCGCTGGACGTGGCAGATCTGGATATAGACGTAGAACCCAGGGACGAGCAGGTAAGTGGTGCCGAGTTGGTGGAAACCCTTTTCTCTCCTACTCCCTCTTCTACCTCTTCCTTTCTAGGTTTTGATAACTCTAAGGCTTCTCCTCGGGATCCCTCTGCCTCCGTACGACCCAAGGTGAAGCCACTTCGAACTTATAAGACTTCAGCTTTGCCAGTGTCAACGGTTCCCGGACCCTCGACTGCTCCTGATATTCATATTGCTCCTCGTAAAACCACGACTCCTAAGAAGTCTAAGTCTACCAAATCCAAGACAAAACCAACGGGTGGCTTTCAGGTACCCTGGGGCGGTCTCGTCCCCATCGAACTGGTCAGAGATTTGGTCAGAGAACAAATTCAACATCACTCTGGGGCGATGACAGAGATTAAGGATATGATGGCTACTCTGATCCGCGCCGGAACTCAGCTTCCTCCCCCTTCTGCCCCAGACGCATCGAAGCTACCGCCCTCCGATAAAAACAATCCTTGGCGGTTAGCCTTGCATGCCCCATTCTTAGATGGTTCCCTAACTCTGGAGGGCATAGGCACCCGCCCTCTAGAGGACCTGGAGTTCTACCCCCCGGGCCTAGAATTCCCGTTCAATGGTTTCGTACGGTTAAAGGAACATGCATTGGTCCGTATGGACAAGGTACCGAAGGAAACGGTGATATTTCCAAAAGAGCAGGCCCAGGCTATCTGGGCCAGAACACTATCAGGGTGGGGGTGTATTAACTCAAAGTTCACCCCACACAAAGGTGCCTACACTATTTTTACGACAGCGGCCTCCATCTCTTTGCCGCTCATAGACAAAGTCACAGAGCTGACCATGCAGGCCATCAAGGAAGGCTCTTCCATGCCGGCTCTCAAAGAGACGGACTCCACCTCTTTGCTTATTCCGGGTACCTCTGCAACCTGGGATGCCGCGGCTTCTACCTTCACAGTGGGGAAGCTAGACCCGGACTGTGCCTCTACTCTTTTCTCTGAGAAGCTTCCCAGATTAATATAGAGTCTTCTCAATACTGAGTTCGAGACCCGTACTAGACTAGCTAGGTCCCTCCAATCCATCACCTCCATGGAGTCCCTAGCATCTCTTTACCCAGAGGAAACGCTGTTCAGAGTCACCACAAAGAACCAGCTGCTGTCCTACCAAATAGACCTCCATGACTTCTGGTCGGCTCGAGTTAGTTGCAGGAAGTTCGTTCTGTCTGAGGCCTCCATCAGACATGAACCGAACAGGCTGATAGCCTCCTCCTGCTGGGGTAAGACCCTCTTCCCTCAGACCGAGGTTGATAAGGTTCTTCAGGACGCGGCGAGGGCAAACCAAAATTTGCAGGTAAGGTGGGGTCTCTCAGCCAAAAAGAGGTTCGAACCCCAGAGACACACGTTCTTCAAGAAGAAGCAGAGGTTTAGTCCTTACAAGACTGCCCGGGGTACCTCGTCCCCACAGTCTTCTGCTGCCTCGACCTCTCAACAACAGGCACCCCCTCAGCAGGTAGTCTACCTCGCTGCTCCCCCTGGTACACAGCCCAACCCCTCTTGGATGTCCTCTCCTGCATACAACCCTGCCTACGAATCCTCCGGTTCCTTTCGTGGATACCAGAGAGGGAGTTTCAGAGGTAGAGGACAGTTCCGCCAACGCGGCGGACCTAGAGCAAGGGGTGCCCGTGGAGGGAGGGGCCCTAAGTTCACTCCCTCCCAATGATGTGATGCCGGTAGGAGGGAGACTTTATCACTTCCGAGACCATTGGACCTTCAGTCCATGGGCTCACAGCATAATATCCAGGGGCTTGGGTTGGAAATGGTCACAGGGATCCCCTCCTCCACCAGTGACCTTCTTCCAGAGACCCACTCCCATCCTGGAAGAGTACACCGCGGAGTTACTCAAGAAGAAAGCAATCAAACGGGTTCGATCCCTGAAATTCCAAGGCCGCCTGTTTACAGTCCCGAAGAAAGACTCGTCGGCGTTGAGGGTAGTTCTGGACTTGTCGAAGCTCAACTCTTACATCCTTTGCGACAAGTTCCGTATGCTGACTATCTCTCAGGTACGGACCTTACTTCCCCGTGGGGCCGTCACCACCTCTATATCGATCTTACCGACACCTATTATCATGTCCCAGTAGTTCGAAACTTCTCTCCTTACCTAGGCTTCCATCTCGGCAAGAGAGCCTTTGCATTCAGTCATGCCCTTCGGTCTCGGCATTGCCCCCACGATATTCACGAAACTGGGGGAGACGGTGCTCGAGCAACTCAGACACCAAGGGATACAGATCATCGCCTATCTGGACGATTGGCTCATTTGGGCCCAGTCGCACCAGGAATGCAACAGAGCTACGTCGAAGGTACTCCATTTTCTCGCCAAACTGGGCTTCCAAGTCAACCTCCGGAAGTCCCGCCTACAACCATCAAGCCACTTCGAATGGTTAGGCATCCGTTGCGACCTTTCAAAGCACAGGCTCTCCCTTCCTCCCAAGAAGGTAAGGGAGATAGCTTCCAAGGTCATGAACTTTCTCAAACACAGACAGGTGTCCAGAAGGGCTTTAGAACGAATCCTCGGCCTTCTCCAATTTGCCTCACTGACCGATCTCCTATTAAAAGCCAAACTCAAAGACATCAATCGAGTTTGGAGAAAGAGCGCGACAATACCTTTAAGAGACAAGACCTCGAAGATCCCCTCTGTCTTGAAAATGAGACTACAACCATGGTCCGAACGGAGGAACCTCTCCAAATCGGTTTCTCTACAGTTCCCCTCTCCACAAGCAACAATTCATACCAACGCGTCTCTGAGTGGATGGGGGGGTTACTCCCAACATCAGATGTTTCAGGGCTCTTGGTCACCCGCCATAAGGCAGTTCCATATCAATGTTCTCGAAGCCATGGCGGTGTTCTTGACCCTGAAGAGAATCTCTCCTCCGAGGTCGACCCACATCAGAGTAGTCTCAGACAGCACGGCCGTAGTCCACTGCCTCAACAGAGGGGGATCCAAATCACCCAACCTGAATCAGATCCTGGTCACTATCTTCGCCTTGGCAGCCGACAAAGACTGGTTCCTGTCATCAACTCACCTAGCAGGAGTCCAGAATGTGATAGCAGACTCATTATCCAGGACGAGCCCACTGGAATCGGAGTGGTCCCTGGACATGCACTCCTTCCGGTGGATACTCAGGCTGGTTCCAGGTCTCCAGGTAGATCTATTCGCGACCCGACTCAATCACAAACTCCCATGTTATGTGACACCGAACCTGGACCCTCAGGCTTATGCCATGGACGCATTAACCTTGGATTGGAACCATTGGCAGAAGATCTACTTATTCCCTCCAGTGAATCTTCTACTGAAAGTCTTGCACAAACTCCGCTCCTTCAACGGGGCAGTAGCTTTAGTGGCACCTCACTGGCCAAAGAGCAGTTGGTTTCCTCTCCTCCTCGAGTTGAAACTCCGTCCCTTCCGGATCCCATTCCCCAAACTGACCCAGGTGGTCCAAACTCGGACTGTGTCAGATTCCTCAAGGATAGCCAAAACCCTAACTTTGTGAATTTCATGAAGTTTGCGGCTCGTAGGGATGTAAACATCGACCCAGATAATGTCCTCTTTATAG
Source organism: Palaemon carinicauda (assembly GCF_036898095.1). Taxonomy (NCBI): domain Eukaryota; kingdom Metazoa; phylum Arthropoda; class Malacostraca; order Decapoda; family Palaemonidae; genus Palaemon; species Palaemon carinicauda. The sequence continues at coordinate 14,326,623 of NC_090758.1, forward strand.
AATCAGACAAAAGGGACTCTACGATTCGCCAATATGATTCGGCAGTTAAGAAACTAGCAGCTTTCTTAAAGAATTCAGACCATTCGGTTATGACTCCTAATTTAGCCATCTCCTTCTTTAGGTCCATATTTGACAAAGGCCTAGCAGCTAGCACTATAACCACCATAAAGTCAGCTGAGGAAAGTCTTCCTGGTTGGGTTTAACATTAACCTGGCGGAGTCTTATTTCTCGTCTATTCCAAAGGCATGTGCTAGGCTTCGACCTTCGGTTCGTCCACAAAAGGTCTCTTGGTCTCTAAATGATGTCCTCAAACTGGCCTCCGACATGGACAACGAATCCTGCTCCTATATCACTCTTCTTAGGAAGACTTTATTTCTAATAGCTTTGGCCTCGGGTTCTAGAATCTCGGAACTAGCAGCTCTCTCACGAAACTCAGAAAACATGGATTTCCTCCCTTCAGGTGAAGTACTTTTTTCTCCTGGCTAAAAACGAAGACCCCCAAAATAGGTGGTCCCCTTGGAAAGTTATTCCTCTTCTCCAAGATACTTCTCTATGTCCGGTCACCACTCTCAGGGCCTTTTTAGCCACGACTGCTACCCGATCGTCTGGCCCCTTGTTTATCAGAGAACAAGGAGACACCATTTCCATACGTGGTATTAGGCAACAGATCCTATACTTCATTAAACAAGCCAATCCGGGATCATTTCCCCATGCTCATGATATCCGGTCAGTAGCTACCTCCATCAACTATTTCCAGAATATGGACTTTGATGACCTTAAAAAGTACACGGGTTGGAAATCTCCAATGGTCTTCAAATGCCACTATCTAAAGAACTTACAGGCCCTTAAATACCCAACGGTTGCAGCTGGGAGCCTTATCTCTCCCCAGTGATCTTTTGTTCTTCCTTTCATCCATCTCTTTTCTTCTCCCTCCTACCCGCCACTCGCACCACGACGCCGCTTCCTTGGTGGTTCGTTAGCCCTAAGTTTATTACATATTAGGTTAATATGATTGTAACTATTATTGTTTACCGTAGTTATAGGGTTGGGATATTCTTAGCCATGTCAGTTTTGTTGCATGTTTACTCTGATACTCGGAGGCTTCCCTGTTATCATGTTTGTTTAACCTTACTCTCACTATGCCCTGTGGCTAGTTTATGTTTTATGCTTACTTACCTTAATTATATATGATTTTCTTTACATGGTGTTGTTTCTCTCCCCTCATTAAATTAGTAGTTATTGTTGGGCTTGGAAAGCATTCTCTGGTACATTTTCACAGGTCGACCCAGAAAAGGGATTTTGACGAAGGAAAAATCTATTTCTGGGGAGAGACCTGTGGCGTCCGGTGAAACCCTTCCCCTTTATTTTACACGATCCCACCCTTTCCTTTCCAAGCCATCATGGCCAATACAGAAGGATGTTGTTCAGATGGCGCTCGCGTCGGGGCGTGGGTGGTGTGGCGCTGGTGGGTTGGCTAGGGCCTTTGTATCAGCCCATCCCTTTGACGAAGGAATTAACTAAATGGAAGACAACCTGTGAATAGTGGATTTTACGCGCCTTTGCTTTATACACGACACCCAAAAGGTGCTCGCGCGAGGGTTGTAACCTCAGCATTCCATGCTTTCATCTTTCTCTGGTATAATTGGAAGGTTTTATCAGAAAAGGTATATTACAAGGACTCTTTTCACCGGGCTCCACAGGTCTCTCCCCAGAAATAGATTTTTCCTTCGTCACAGTCCCTTTTCAAGAAAGGAAGAGTTTTGAAAATTTCAAATTACAAAAAAAAAAAAAAATATCTATATAAGTCACTGAGAAAGACATAGTTTACACCTCTTGTCTTTTAAATACCTTCGCTTGAGAAGATGAATGTGTATTTTTAAGTAAGAAATAGTTTTGGAAATTTCAAATAACAAAAGAAAAAAAATTATCAATATAAGTTATTGAGAATGACATAGTTTACACCTGTCTTTTAAATAAGTTTTCTTCAAAAAATGTTATTTTTATAATAAAATAAATTTTTGAATATACTTACCCGGTGATTATATAAGCTGCAACTCTGTTGCTCGACAGAAAACTCTACGTTAAAAATCCGCCAGCGATCGCTATGCAGGTAGGGGGTGTACTTCAACAGCGCCATCTGTCGTGCAGGTACTCAGTACTCAATGTAAACAAAGAACTCAATTTTCTCCTCGGTCCACTGCGTCTCTATTGGGGAGGAAGGGAGGGTCCTTTAATATATAATCACCGGGTAAGTATATTCAAAAATTTATTTTATTATAAAAATAACATTTTTCAATATTTAACTTAGCCGGTGATTATATAAGCTGATTCACACCCAGGGGGGTGGGTAGAGACCAGCAATAAATGTTTACATTATTATGAGCTAAGGATTTTTTATTTCATTTTAGCAGTTATCAAAATAACAAACTTAAAATCAATAAGTACCTGGTAAGGAAGTCGACTTGAACAATTACTCTGCCTTTTCAAGTACGTCTTCCTTACGGAGCCTCGCGATCCTCTTAGGATGCTGAGCGACCCCTAGGAGCTGAAGTATCAAGGGTTGCAACCCATACAACAGGACCTCATCAAAACCTCTAATCTAGGCGCTTCTCAAGAAATGACTTTGACCACCCGCCAAATCAAGTAGGATGCGAAAGGCTTCTTAGCCTTCCGGACAACCCAAAAACAATAATAAAACATTTCAAGAGAAAGATTAAAAAGGTTATGGAATTAGGGAATTGTAGTGGTTGAGCCCTCACCCACTACTGCACTCGTTGCTACGAATGGTCCCAGAGTGTAGCAGTTCTCGTAAAGAGACTGGACATTCTTAAGATAAAAAGACGCGAACACTGACTTGCTTTTCCAATAGGTTGCGTCGATTATACTTTGCAGAGATCTATTTTGTTTAAAGGCCACGGAAGTTGCGACAGCTCTAACTTCGTGTGTCCTTACCTTCAGCAAAGCTTGGTCTTCCTCATTCAGATGGGAATGAGCTTCTCGTATTAACAGTCTGATAAAATAGGATAAAGCATTCTTTGACATAGGCAAAGATGGTTTCTTAACTGAACACCATAAAGCTTCAGACTGGCCTCGTAAAGGTTTAGTTCGTTTTAAATAGAACTTGAGAGCTCTTACAGGGCATAAGACTCTTTCTAGTTCATTTCCAACCATACGATAAGTTTGGAATATCGAACGATATTGGCCAAGGCCGAGAAGGCAGCTCGTTTTTGGCTAGAAAACCAAGTTGTAGAACATGTAGCCGTTTCGGATGAGAATCCGATGTTCTTGCTGAAGGCATGAATCTCACTGACTCTTTTAGCTGTGGCTAAGCATATCAGGAAAAGAGTCTTTAAGGTGAGATCTTTCAGGGAGGCTGATTGTAGCGGTTCGAACCTGTCTGACATAAGGAATCTTAGTACCACGTCTAAATTCCAACCAGGTGTAACCAAACGACGCTCCTTCGTGGTCTCAAAAGACTTAAGGAGGTCCTGTAGATCTTTATTGTTGGAAAGATCTAAGCCTCTGTGACGGAAGACTGATGCCAACATGCTTCTGTAACCCTTGATAGTGGGAGCTGAAAGAGATCGTTCTTTCCTCAGATATAAGAGGAAGTCAGCTATTTGAGTTACAGAGGTACTGGTCGAGGATACGGATACTGACTTGCACCAGTTTCGGAAGATTTCCCACTTCGATTGGTAGACTCTAAGGGTGGATGTTCTCCTTGCTCTAGCAATCGCTCTGGCTGCCTCCTTCAAAAAGCCTCTAGCTCTCGAGAGTCTTTCGATAGTCTGAAGGCAGTCAGACGAAGAGCGTGGAGGCCTTGGTGTACCTTCTTTACGTGTGGCTGACGTAGAAGGTCCACCCTTAGGGGAAGTGTTCTGGGAACGTCTACTAGCCATCGAAGTACCTCGGTGAACCATTCTCTCGCGGGCCAGAGGGAAGCAACTAGCGTCAACCTTGTCCCTTCGTGAGAGGCGAACTTCTGCAGTACCTTGTTGACAATCTTGAACGGAGGGAATGCATATAGATCTAGATGTGACCAATCTAGGAGAAAGGAATCTCTATGAACTGCTGCTGGGTCCGGGATTGGTGAGCAAAATATTGGGAGCCTCTTGGTCATCGAGGTTGCGAAGAGATCTATGGTTGGCTGGCCCCAGGTGGCCCAAAGTCTCTTGCATACATCCTTGTGGAGGGTCCATTCTGTTGGAATTATTTGTCCCTTCCGACTGAGACAATCTGCCATGACATTCAAGTTGCCTTGGATGAACCTCGTTACTTGTGATATGTCTAGACCTTTTGACCAGGTGAGGTGGTCCCTTGCGATCTCGTACAACGTCAGAGAGTAGGTCCCTCCTTGCTTGGAGATGTACGCCAAAGCCGTGGTGTTGTCCGAGTTCACCTCCACCACTTTGCCTTGAAGGAGAGACCTGAAGCTTTTCCAGGCCAGACGTACTGCCAGTAGCTCCTTGCAGTTGAACTGCATTGTCCTTTGACTCGAGTTCCATATTCCCGAGCATTCCCGACCGTCTAATGTCGCACCCCAGCCTACGTCCGATGCGTCCGAGAAGAGAACGTGGTTGGGAGTCTGAACAGTCAGGGGAAGACCCTCTCTTAGGTTGATATAGTCCTTTCACCAAGTCAGACAAGACTTTATCTTTTGGAAACCGGGATCGAGACCGCTTCTAGCGTCTTGTCCTTTTTCCAGTGAAAAGCTAGATGGTATAGAAGAGGACGGAGGTGTAGTCTTCCTAGTGACACAAATTGATCCACGGATGACAGAGTCCCTACCAGACTCATCCACAGCCTGACTGGGCAGCGTTCCTTCTTCAGCATCTTCTGGATGGATAGCAGGGCTGGGGGCTGATCGTCTTGTTCAGCAACGTCCTCATCAGAGGGTTCCTCATCCGAAACTGATGAGGAAACGGCAACGGAGTGGGCAACGTCTGACTCGCTGAATCCGGTCGCACTGGTGGATGCGTGACGGAGCCGGACGCAATATCATGGAACTGCTGCACAGTCTGTGAACTGTCAACAACCATGGGTGCGCGAGGAAGCACAGCGTCAACCCGAAACTGTCTAGACCGTCTGGGTTGTGCAGTTAACACCCTACCGGGTTGCTGAGGTTGACGCACTGCGTCACAACAAGTCACCTCTGCTGGTTGTTGAACGTCCTGAACGTCAACAACCACCTCCGAGCGTCGCTTAACGTCAACGTGCGGCTGGCAACCCACACTGGGTCGCTTCGGTGGAGGAACCACCTCAACTGGCAGACGCGAGTAGGTTACCTCAGCGTCAACAGGGCGCACAACCGACCGGTTGGAAGGTTGTTGGCCAGAAGGTTCTTCTCCGCATTTAAGTCCTCTATCAAGGACGCAAGCTTGGACTGCATGTCTTGCAGCAAAGCCCATTTAGGGTCTACGGGAGAAGGTGTGGCAACAGACGGGGTTAGCGACTGAGGCGGAACCGTTTACCATCCCTGAAAGCCTTGTTATGCGTGACATAATAGTACAGCAAAACTTCAAAGGCTCGACAACAGCTGAGAAGTTGACCTGTAAACAACTTGGAGCGTCTCCTGGCTAGGCGCCAGGGCGAGTCTACCAGAATTGAGAAGTCTATCTGGGCAGAGGCATGAACTCCCAAGCCGAGAACTTCTCTCGTGTCATATCAGACTCTCGCTCTATAAACCAGTTTAAAAGAAGGGAAAGCAAAGGCTGTATCCCTAAAAACTCCTCCTGGTGAAAAACCAGTCGCCTAGCCAACGTAACGCTCTCTAGGAGAGCGAGAGAGCACTAGCTAAAAAACAACGGCTTCGAAGTAGCTAGGCCTAGTGTAAGTTCTGACGTTTAGGCGAACGAGGAGCAGCAGTTACAAGATCCGGACGAAGATCCTTAAAAAAATCATCATGATTTAATTAAAGTCCATAGGAGGCTAAGCAGCTTAAGGCTCCTCTCCATCTGACAGAGTCCTCAAGGGAATATCAGTAGGAGGGAGAACAGCAACTTCCTCATCTACAGGAACCTTGTCCGATAAAAGCTGAGTTTCTCACTGGTGCATTAGTAGCGGACCAGAACGCAACGTCATGTAACTGCTTGACAGTCTGTGAACTGTCAACAACTGAACTGTCAACCACAACAGGTGCGTGAGGACGTACAGCGTCCACTCGAGACTGCTTTGACTGCCTAGACTGAGCAGTCAAAACAACTCTAGAATGCGGAGGTTGACGCACAGCGTCAAAACAAGTCAACTCCGATTGTTAGTGAACGTCTAGAACGTCAACAGGAGCATCAGCCAGTGGCCTAACGTCCAAATGCGGCTGAAAAACCACACGAGACCGCATCGAGTGTGGTTCTAAACAACCTGACTGACGTGACTAAGCTACGCCAACGTCAACAGTAAGCACAAAGGAACGTTAGGTTGGCTGAAAGCCAGGATATCGATGAGATAAACGGCTAGACTCAACGGACTAATCGGCAGAATAGTCTTCCATAAGGGAGGCAAGCATATACTGCATGTTTTGCCATACAACCCCTTAAGGATCAACGGAAATGGTTGTGGTAATAGACGAGGGTAACGTCTGTGACCGCAACACTTTGCCTACAAAAAGAGACTTTCGGAGTCTGTGTTACGCTTTTGTTAGGCGGCGAGCAGTTATCCGATGACTGCATAGGGTCAGAGCTGTCCTAATGGCTGTAACCAGGACGCTGGACCTGTCCTGAAAGGACTGACTTTCGCTTAAGGGCTTCGAAACCTTGTGACAGGTTTCTTATGCGAAAAGCCTACGGATGGCGAGGAGAAACAACGTCTCTCTCGTCTTATGGTAGGGGAGATCTTGGTAAGAAACACCCGATACCATAGAGGGAAAAACGTCTGTTCGTTGGTCAAGGCCTCTCGAACCCATAAGTCTTTTGACATTACTTCTCCCCTGGGCTTGGGAGCTTGCAAGAGGTCCCGGACTAGGTGAACGACAGGCACGAACAGACGAACGCTCGGATGCAACACTGTAACACTTTGCGCCTCGGACGCAACACTGTAACACTTTGCGCATATCACTTTATCACTTCGATTTTCTGTTTTGCACTTATTTCTACCTGAAACACGCAATTCTACCCTTCATTAAAAGGTATTAATTGCGAAATTAGTCGTATAATGCAAGCTCATAATACCAGCAAAAAACAGAAAACATATTTTAAGATAAAAAGAAAAATCAGTGGCTGGGAAAGAGACTAAACACTAGTTCATATAACTACGTTTTCAATCTCTCACCGCACATAGCCTGGGGACGAGAATAAAAACCTAAAAACGTTTTATCCTTCCTCCCCGTACAGAGACTAGGGACGAGAGTAACTCGAGAACAACGTTACCCGCTTGAACGGAACGTTTTCTCTCCTCTCTCTCCCTCCGTCTCTATCTCTCTCTCTCTTTCTCTCTTGATTTCGCACCTAAGAGAAGAGCCCAATTATATATCGTCAAAAAAACATGTTATTTGACTAAAGGAAAAAAAACTGAAAGGTTTTTCAAATAAAAAGTTCCTTTAAATTAGAATTTAAAACATTTAAGCTTTTAAAAAGTTTTAAATCCTTTAAAAGCTAAAGACGATATAAAGGGCTCAATGTTGATTAACTTCGGTTTCCAAGTTAGGACCGCCTACTCTCAGGAAAGATCTATACAGTATAAACAAAGCATTAAAATTTATTTTATATGTTTATAAAAAATGGAAAGTTAATCGAAGAGGCCTAATAAAGGCGGAGAGATATAAAATATATAGAGGAAAATCTATAACGTGATAAGATAATTACTAAAAGCCTAAACACACTTCCGTCTAAGGGAAGGGTCGGCCATTTAAAAGTGAAAGAAAGTCCATACTCTCTTTGTCACCATAATTAAATCTATCCAAAACGAGTTCAAGTTTTGAGATGAAGATAAAACACCTGCATAGCGAAAGCTCAAAACTAGAAAAGTGTACTTCACCAATAGTTGTGAAAACAAATCCAGTTAGCAACAGCGAATTAGTAGGTCTTGCCGGTAACCCGACAGAGAGAAAATTGAGTTCTGTGTTTACATTGAGTACTGAGTACCTGCACGACAGATGGCGCTGTTGAAGTACACCCCCTACCTGCATAGCGATCGCTGGCGGATTTTTAACGTAGAGTTTTCATGTGAGCAGCAGAGCTGCAGCTTATATAATCACCGGCTAAGTTAAATATTGAAAAATTAAGATGTATTTCCAAGACAAGAATAGTTTTGGAAGTTTCAAATGACCACAAAAAAGGAAAATACGAACCACATCACAAAATCAAAAGGTGACTTTCACATATATTAGAGAACTTTTCATAAAGAATATGATTATTCTTGAAGTAATTGATTGACTGATTTAAAGTTTTCTGGCATCCTGACATCTAAGGTCATCGACGCCGATCATCAAGTAAACCCCAAGTATTTAACCCCATCGCTTCGACGACGTCGATCGACGTCAAAATATGACCTGTGATACACGCTACGACGTCAGGGCATAAAGAATTACGATAAAGCAAACTTTCATTTAATCTGTAATCAACATTGAAACAAATAAACAATGAAATGTAGGTTATTATAGAGTAAGTGAGCATGTAGATCCGATGGTGACAAATCTTGTATACTGTATAGCTAGTGAGGGGCAGATCCGTTTCCTCATAGTGAAGGGGTTAAGGGAAATATCCTAAATCAATAAGAAAAAACAAAGTCATATAATCCAACAGCTAATGAGGACAATTATTCAGTGGTACAGAATTTTACAAAAATGAAATTCAAAACTTTGAAAACTATAAAAAGCAATCTTAATTTCTTGAATTTAATTTCTAGTTCCGAGGTGACCTATTGGGCAATTTTAAATAATCTCCTGTCAACTCAACTAAGAAGGATTTCTCTTATTTCCTACAGGATAATACTTATGTGAATTATTTTCATCACCTAGAACATTCAACAACAATAATGGATGAACTCAACTTATAAAATGCCTTGTAGAGTTTGATTTCTGGCAATGAACGAAGAGACCGTGGTATAGCATACACTCGATCGATCAAAATCACAAATATTTTTAAGTAATTTGTATTACAGTGGATCCTTTTCTCTGGTTATGGTTCAGTTTCTCTTTGCTTAACCACACGCATACCGAATAGTCTAGCCTATTTTTTTCCTATTCTGTCCTCATACACCTGACGACACAGAATACCAAACAATTCTTCTTCACCCAAGGGGCTACTTTCCTCTTGGTAAGGGTAGAAGAGAGACTAGCTATGGTAAGCAGCTCTTCTAGAAGGACACTCTAAAATCAAACCATTGTTCTCTAGTCTTGAGTAGTGCCATAGCCTCTGTACCATGGTCTTCCACTGTCTTGGGTTAGAGTTCTCTTGCTTGAGGGTACACTCGGACACACTATTCTATCTTATTTCTCTTCCTCTTCTTTTGTTAAAGTTTTTATAGTTTGAATAGAAGATATCTATTTTAATCTTGTTACTCTTAAAATTTTTTATTTTTCCTTGTTTCCTTTCCTCACTCAGTTATTTTCCCTGTTAGAGCCCCTCACCTTATGCTTTTCCAACTAGGGTTGTAACCTAGCAAGTAATAATAATATTGTTCCTAAATATGCAAGAATGAGTTCTTTAATAGGAGTGTTACGTCAAGGAAGCTGGAACGTCCATTTGAATCTCAACGAGGTAGTGACCTTTAGGCCTGGGACTTGCAGGGAAGTTGAGGCAGGAAGCTCAACTTAAAGCACTACTGTATACTTAAAAAGAGTGTGATTTGTTTCTACACAAATACAAATCATTGTCCTTAACCCTTTGACCCCAGGCTATTTGGAAATTTCCAACCCTTAACCCCCAGGGGGTTATTTTTTTCCCAGCACATTTTGCAGTACTGTATATATTTTTTTTAATTGCTCTAACAGCCTTAATTTTTGTTATAGAGAGGTCAGGTTGGTCTCATTCTCTTGGAAAATGCCTGAATTTTCTCAAAAAATTATAAAAAATATGAAAAAAAAAATTTATAGCATTTTTTTTTGCAAGGACGTACCAGTACATCCAGGGGGGTAAAGGGATGGCTTTTATGAAACGTACCAGTACGTCCTTTGGGGGTAAAAGGGTTAAGAGACTCCAACAGGCTCATCCGAGGAATTGTCAGAGCTTCTGGTCCTGTACAGGAATGAAGGTGACAACTCCACCAACCCTGAATCGGTAGAACTTCAAAAGTTCAACATTGAAGCAAATGTTTTTATGTTGAACAGACAGACATTAGTCTCTTTTTTATGATTATTAATGAAACATCTGTTTTAATTTCATTACTGTTCTTAAAATATTATTTTTTAATAGTTTATTACTTTTAATATAGTATATTTATTTCCTTATTTTCTTTCCTAACTGGGCTACTTTTCCCTGTTGGTCTTTTAGCATCCTGCTTTTCTAAGTCGGGTTGTAACTTAGCTAGTAATAATAATGATAATAATAATATTAATAATAATAATAATACATACATACATATATATACCAAGGCACTTCCCCCAATTTTGGGGGGTAGCCAACATCAACAAATAAAACAAAAAAGGGGATGTCTCTTTTCTACGTTCCTCCCAGCCTGACAAGGGACTTAACCGAGTTCGGCTGGAATATGGAATATATTGTTAGAATGTATCCATAGCTATTTAGGAGAAATGGGTTAGTTACTGGCTTTCCTTTGGTTGAAGGGGTCATCCTGGAGGGTACTAAGCCTCGCCTAGTGTCGGCTAGTTTTTTTGTATTTTTGTCTGCGAGTTGCATTTTTACTTTCTCTGCATAGAGTCATGTACATATTGTTTTTTTTATTTGTATTAAATTTGCTTTTAAGTATGATGAGACCTTTTAATTATTTTTAATTCTTATACTGTTGGAGATATGGAGCAAAATTCTGGATCAGTCGTACTATTCGCGTAAGAACAAATAGTGTCTACAGTAAAATAAACTCCACTTAAGAGTAAAAAGTATCATGTCTGAAAATGAAGCCAACTTAAAATCGCTGAGATAATGTAGTCCATTTAGCTGTGGGTTTATTTCTTACAGGTTTAAAATGGATTCACCATCCTAAAGTAAGGAGTTTCAGCCAAAAATGGATTCACCATCCTAAAGTAAGGAGTTTCAGCCAAAAATGGATTCACCATCCTAAAGTAAGGAGTTTCAGCCAAAAATGGATTCACCATCCTAAAGTAAGGAGTTTCAGCCAAAAATGGATTCACCATCCTAAAGTAAGGAGTTTCAGCCATAAAAGGATTCACCATCCTAAAGTAAGGAGTTTCAGCCAAAAATGGATTCACCATCCTAAAGTAAGGAGTTTCAGCCATAAATGGATTCACCATCCTAAAGTAAGGAGTTTCAGCCAAAAATGGATTCACCATCCTAAAATGACAAATTCGAAGGTAATTTGTATTTTTCCTAACCTTACAAACCTTAGCTATTTACAAAGGGTTACCTTTTAGCGCAGCTGAAATGGCGAGCCATTAGAATTTAACGAGGGTGTATTACCCCCGCGCTAGTTAGCGGGGGGGTAGGGGAGTGGTAGCTAGCTACCCCTCCTCCCCCTCACACACAGGTGAATACTCACTTTCACTTAGAGGTAAGACTTGTCTTGGGGGACAGGGCTGGCGGGCAAATATGTGTAAATAGCTAAGGTTTGTATGGTTAGGAAAAATACACATTATCTTCGAATTTGTCATTTGTTCCGTAACCGAAATACAAACCACGCTATTTACAAAGGGTGACTTACCCCTTAGGAAGGGTGGAAAGTCCCCAGCCATACTGGCTCTGGCTTTACCCGGGGACTCAGAATCCGAGTGAGTCGCACTCGAGTCCCTGCACCTCACAAGTTCCTTGCTCCGCAAGGAACCATGTGGCCCACGTAAGCTTGTGTGTGAAGGAAGAAGTGTGACCCGTCCTAGGCAGTTGACCTGGAGTTCCAGAAGGAACTCTGGGTTAGGACGTTCCCAATACCACCTCGTCAGGGTATGGGGGACGCGACAGTATTGACTCAATACTCGGAACACAAGGAAGCATGGTTTACCTGCAGAGGTTCGAGGTCAGCTATGCAGAGACCAGGATGCTGCTTCCCCGTAGAGGGGATGATGAAGAAAGAAATAAGGGCCAGACATACTTCTTTCGTTCATGCAGACTAAAACCTGATAACAATGCCCTCAACCTTCTGCTACCTGTCCAAAAAGGAGCCTGAGGTTAGACCAGCTGTTGTGTAGCCACCACATAGCGATAGAAAACGTATCGAGACTCCTGTGGGTCACGCCCTGCAGGAAGCGGGCTGCGAAGGTCATTAGACGCTTCCAGACTCCAGCTTGTAGCACCTGCGTCACAGAGTAGTATTACTCGAAGGCGAGGGACGTTGCGATGTATCCAACATCGTGCTGTAGGGCGACGTGACGGGGGAGGGTCTGGAGACAGGTCGAGATGAATGTCCTTGAGTCCGGGCTGAAGAGGTATACTGGTGACTCCCCCATGTCCTCCTTGTGCTCCCAAATCGGCTGCAACTGAGGACAAACTGCAGCTGTTCCCAGCGCTAACCTCTTGATTCCTTTACTGGCAAGAAAGAGAAGGTCTTGGGACATCAGATGCAGAATGGAGACTCGAAATCTTGAATGAATCGGACCGAAGGGCCGGGACCCCCAGATTCTGAGTCTAGCCAACAACTCAGGAGCGAGCCTGAATGTTGCCTTCCCCTCTTCCTTAGAAAGGGGGGAGTCATAAGAGACCAAGAAGATTGCTTACACACTGCCCGTGGCCAGAGTGAGCAGGAGACCCAAGGCGGAATACAATCCAAGGCCTGTCGTAAAGGGTCTTGAGAAGATCTCTTAAAGGACTAAAAGTCCGAGCCATGCTCCAAGTTGGAGGTCTTCCTCCGACTAGGGCAGGGACGATCGTAGCTTCGCATGAGCGAGGAAAGATCCAGCGGGCAGGAAAAAGTTATTCCTTTAAGCCTGAAGGTCAGGGAAAGGCTGAGCGACAGGCTTCATTGCCGAGAGCGGAAAGGAGTTTCCTCCCGCCGAAAGGCAATAAGACCGTTATTGCTGGAGAAGAGGCCTCAAGGGAAGAGGTATATCTCCCACGGCACCAACCACCGAAGACACTTCACTTTGCCTGGAAGACCCCTGCGAATGACTATCGCAGATGACGCGACCTCCGTACCGCGACTGTAGCGGGTTGTCTCTTCTTGAGGAGGAGGCGTTGTGTCTCCAGGCATGAAGACGTAGCGAAGCCCCGGTTCGGGAGAGATGTCGCCGTGTGGTTGTTTGAGTAGTCTGCGCCGTGGGAGAAGCTCTCCCGGGAGTTCCGTCAGGGGAAGCAGAGGTCCAGAAACCGTTCTGCGCATAGGCTAGTCCCAGTGGAGCTCTCCCATTGAAAGGTTGACAGACAACCTGGTCTTGTTGAGACCCATTGTTCACAGACAAAAAGGAGGGAAGACACAGGCGTCGAAGTTGTCCCACCATCACCGGAATACTGTACATCTTGCCAGAGTCTCGGGGTCTGAGACTGGGGGGAAGAACAGCGGAAGCTTGAGGTTCCAAGCTGTCGCGATCAGGTCCCCCAGACCAGGACTTGCTGGTTACTCAAGGTCAAAGACCCCCAGGTACACTCTCTCTACGAGGCTCTGCTCGGATAGTCGGAGAGAACATTCCTCTGCCTGGAATGAGAGAGCCGATGGTGGTATTGAGATAATCTCCATCATCCCGGTATCTCTACTGCAAGATGTGAAGGTGTGAAAATGCGTCCCCTGCTGGTTAGAACACGCCAGAATCATGAAGTCGACGCGCACGGGGCGACTCGGCAGGAGCTGTAGGATCTGTAGAGGGGCCAGACTACGGCCCCTAAACCTGCCTGAATGATGGAGAGGTATCCTTCAGGTCTTGACCATAGGCCTGGACCGGAACATTCCCCCCCCCCCCTTTCCTTTGACGAGTCCGAGAACAGCATCAAGAATGTGGGGAAAGGACGAGAATATCCACTACCATCAAGAGGTTCCATAGGTCAACACCCATTGCAGGTCTAATAGTTCCGCTGGTCCCATAAGGGCCAGGAAGTCCGGTTAAACGTTGCCTGAAACCACCGGAACTTGGACCGCCCCACATGGAACTTATCCTGAGGCGACCGTTCGGACTATAGACGGGTCAATGAGGAAAGGAGAACTAGGAAACGTTCCAAGGTAGGGCTGAAAGCTCTGCTTGACTGAGAACAGGTACTGCGACTCTCCTCAGTCTTGCCACAGTCAACCGAAAGGAAGGCTCGGAGGATGTGGTAACAGAATCTGGCGTCCCCAGGTGGTTACCCATCCAAGTACCGACGTTGCTTAACCTCGCTGGACGGACGAGAAGCGGGGTTTCCAACGTGGTAAGGCCGTTGACTCAATATCATGGCCAGATACTCCAGATGTTGAGGCAGAGGAAGAGAAGGCTCCAAGCAAAATACCATGAGCCCACACTCATGGTAAGCATCCGGAAGCTTGTCCCGGCGCTAAAGAAGGTCGAACCCGAGCCTACCGGAGTTGACCAGCCCTCCAAACAGCAGAGGAGGCGGAAGCCTGCACCTGAGCGGCCAAGAGGAAGGCAGGGAGAGTTCTCTGGGGAAACAAACCTGCTATGCCACGGCGGGATAGCCACACTGCATCATAAGCAGGAATACTTGCAGTCTAGGCTGAATTCAACGAGCACCCTGGAAGATGGATGGAATGGAAACTGAAAGTACCCGTCCTTCCGATCCAGGGTTAAAGGAGTCCTGGCTGGCCGAAGTTTGTTCGACAAACTTGATCAGGGCTGAGAGGTCGACTACGGAACTCCCCTCTCAGATCCTTCCTTACAAGAAAGAATCGACTGAGGGGGCCGGGGGTGAAGCCGTCGATGATCCTAAGGAAGACCTTTGCCTAAGGTATGGATCATTCTGCCCAACCGGGCAACTCTGCTGACGCTATGGCATAGAGGTTCAGAGACACTGAATTCGCTGACAGAGACGGCAGGTGCGATATCCTTGGCTAATCACAGAGATTGTGCGGGAATGGGCATCGGGAAGCTGTCATTCGGATGAGTAACCTTAAGCATCCTCCCAGCGAAAAACCTGCAATCCTAGAGTTCGTGAACTCCTTTTAGGACTATGCCACCCCGGGGGAGTCTCTCATGCCATCTGTTCCTGGCAGGAGGAAACTGCAATTGGACACCTTGTCCCAGTTGTCGTAGCCGATAACTTAGGCCGACGTGGTTGAAAGAAAAGGGCGCTGGAGCCCTGCAGAGTCTGGAAGAAAGCGCCTTGGAGGAGTGAAACCGGAAGTCGATTTCCTCTGCACAGCAGCTGTCTAAGTCTCTGTCCTTGGGCACAAACAAACTCTTCTCAAGGATGGAAGGGTGTCTGAGGTCGTTGACCTCCACAGATGAGACACCCGAAGGAAGCCCTCAGTCAGCGCGTCCAGATGGTACAACATCGAGCTTGTCCGCAAGTTAGATACTTAACGACGAAAGGCCAAGGTGCCTCAGCTCGAGAGGAGGAAAGTACCCCTGATCTTCCTGTAGCTTCCTTGAACCAAACCTCGGGCCGTAACCGAGGAGGGAAAGAACCTGGTAAGCTCCCAGAGGAAGAGGTAAGCAGTCACCCCTTGTCCGATGGAGAAATCTCGAACGGAAAGCCCCCCGCCAAAAATCCTTCCAGGGAATGACGGGGAAGGGCTAACCAGGTTCAGGAAAGAGGAGTGTTGCTCAGATCTCCCTTAAGTTTCTCCTATTCTTGCAAGAGCCATGCTCTGCGTTTACGGGGTGAGGCCGTGTTCTGGAAATACGCTCCAGAAGAACTCGCCAGGCTGGCCATGCTGCGAAAACCCCATTGGGAATCGTGGTTGCAATCGCCCTGGAGCTCGCGCGACGGAAATTCAAAGATTTTCGCGTGGGCGATCGTGGAAGCGCCCATGCGCGGTAACACAAACGAAGGAGCGCAGAAGGAGGGCGAGCGTTGTAGGAAGGGCGAGAGCTGGTGGTCGGCGATTGATAACCCATAGACGAGCAATGGATACTGCAAGAAATAAGCCGACGTTTGTGCGAAGAAACACTGTAGGTTCGCGCGACGGAACACCATCCGTCCGCGCGATGGAAAAACCGTTGGTTCGCGCGTAGGCGAACATTGGAGAGCGTAGACGTGCAGGCACGTGGGCGCGCGGGCGCACAGGCAAGCGGTCGCGCGGTCGTGAGGGTGGGCAGGTGGATGAGAGCGAGTCCGAGGCGGTGAACGCAAGTGGTAGCGCGATGGCGAGGAAACGCGCTGCCGCGTGGGCGAGGAAGACCGCTGGCGAAATGGATCAACAAGCGATCGGTGGTGAGCTGGTGAGCGCTAACGCGCAGGTTGGCGATGGCGCGTTGTGTTATGCCGACGCGATGGTCGAGCAGCATGCGCAGGTGAGCGATCGTGCGTTGGCGAGCAGTATGCGAAGGTGAGCGATCGCGAGCAGTATGTGCAGGAGGGCGATCGCGCGATGGTGATCAGCATGCGCCGGGTCGCGTGATGGTGATCAGTATGCGCAGGGTCGCGCGATGGTGATCAGCATGCCAGGGTCGCGCGATGGCGATCAGCATGCGCAGGTGGGCGGTCGCGCGATGGCGAGCAGCATCTGCAGGTGGGCGATCGCGCGATGGCGAGCAGCATCCGCAGTTGAGGGTCGCGCGATGGTGATCAGCATGCGCAGGGTCGAGCGATGGTGATCAGCATCCGCAGGTGTGCGGTCGCGCGATGGCGATCAGCTTCCGCAGTTGAGGGTCGCGCGATGGCGATCAGCATCCGCAGTTGAGGGTCGCGCGATGGCGATCAGCATCCGCAGTTGAGGGTCGCGCGATGGCGATCAGCATCCGCAGTTGAGGGTCGCGCGATGGCGATCAGCATCCGCAGTTGAGGGTCGCGCGATGGCGATCAGCATCCGCAGTTGAGGGTCGCGCGATGGCGATCAGCATCCGCAGTTGAGGGTCGCGCGATGGCGATCAGCATCCGCAGTTGAGGGTCGCGCGATGGCGATCAGCATGCGCAGGTGAGCTAGTAGCTGGCGAACCATGTTCCTTCAGAAGTGTTGGAGAACGTTGGCGTGCCGGCTGTAACACACGCGGGCGATCCGGAGATTGCCGAGAGACAGGTGATCGCTGGCGAGCTGATGATCGCTGGCGAGCTGATGATCGCTGGCGAGCTGATGATCGCTGGCGAGCTGATGATCGCTGGCGAGCTGATGATCGCTGACGAGCAGAAGGCTACGCGTGGAAGCCTGCGCATAGAAGAAGAGTCCTTGACCCCGACCTGAACCGAAGTTCTAGATCGCGTGGGCGAACGTGGGCGCACAGGGCGCGTAACAGGAACCAACAGGAACAGCAGGGATGATCATCTTGAAAGCGCTGACGAACAGGAGAGCGCTGATGAGCAGAAGAGCGCCTGTGCGCTAACACTGAGCAGGAGCAGGAGAGAACACAGCAGAAGGGCGCGCAGGGAAACCCTGACACGCAAGGGAAGAACCCCCGTGGGGGCAACCCTTTGCCCCGAAGTGATCGTTGTCCGCCGGGAGACTGATGTCCGTCGGAAGACCGCTGTCCGTCGGGAAGACCGTTGTCCGTCGGGAAGACCGTTGCCCGTCGGAAGACGAGATCAGACTGCTGTCCATCTGCACCAAGGCAGAAGATCGAGAAAAAGGAGTTGTAGGCTGCAAACGGAGATCCAAAAAGGCGCCTCAAGCACCCTTATAGGGAGATAAGAGGCCCTTACGACGAGGCGGACGGTGGGCCTTACGGCGAGGGAGGCCAACAGCAACAGCAACAGAAGAAACCTCCGAAGAGGAGTCTCTATGAGTGTACTCTCTCGCGAACGAAAGAGAAACACTTCGTGGAAGAGACTGGTCAGCCAGTGACCTAAAAGGAGCAATCCTCCGAAG